>NW_009619266.1:0-44172 GCF_000690535.1 Cariama cristata | reverse complement strand
CCCTCCCTTGACCTGCTGGCCACACTGCTTTTGATGCAGCCCAGGATACGGTTGGTTTTCTGGACTGCAAGTGCACATTGCTGGGTCATGTCCAGCTTTTCATGCACCAGTACCCCCAAGTCCTCAATAGGGCTCCTCTCAATCCCTTCATCCCCTAGATGATACTAATGTCAGGGGTTGCCCTGACCAATTCAAAGACATGGAATGAGTTGCAAGGTTACTACTGTTATATCAGTAAAATACTACTGTAATTCAGTAGCTTTGTGGTAAGAAAACAGTTATCTTTGGTGTCAAAAGGAAACTTCTCACAGTGTTTATTTCCCTGAAAAAAAAAAGATGTAGAAGTTCTGATGAAGTCCAAGCTGGGTGAGAAGAGTGGCACAGAGTACAGATACATGATGCAGAATCATAAGTTGTAAATGCTGAGATTCTTACTAGTGAACTGTTTATTGTAGGTAATAGTAGTTTTATTAAGCTCATATTCAAAGGAAATCTGCTTATTAAAACCAATTCCTTAAGGTAAAGACAACCAAGTATTTTTTGTTAGTTGAATTTTTTTGATTAAATGTAATACAGAGAAGAACTCAACCATACTTTTTGTAGATGGGAAGAAGTTTGGAATGCTTGGAAAGAATTAAGAGTAATAGTGAACAAGAAGCAAAACACATGTAGAGGTGTAAGATGGCAGCAGTTGCTGTGCTGATTAATCTAATTCTCTGGCAGCTGAAGACAGGGTGTTCTCTCTGGGGATGGGCTGTGAATAAGAATGATCATTTCCATTTAGAAGATTCAGTGATTTAGAACAAGGCAAAACCCAAGTTACTTGTGTTCATACAGGGAATTTAAAATGAGTCAATTTGTGGTATGGAAGTTAACTCTATTAATAAATTACAGTCAATAAAATGCTATTCTGCAGTAGGGAAGATAAGTACTTGATAAAGTATATGACTATGTAATTTTTTTGTTTGTTTTGTTAGGAAAACGGAACATTGATGATTGATGAAATTAATGATATCAGAATCATAGGGGCTATCACAGTGGTTATATTGCTGGGTATTTCCGTTGCTGGAATGGAATGGGAAGCAAAAGTAAGGAAATATCACCTTTTCTTTTATTCTCTGCTTCATAATTTTGATTCTATTTTCTACCTCAGCTGTTTGATTTATTTTTAATATCTCATGCACTCAGTATTACATGCATGGTATGTTAGAAGTCAGTCAGTGGGCAGTTTTTATGTAAGAGCGCTCTGTCTAGCACTAGCATGTGCGGGTCTGGACAGCGTTTCAGACCTTAAACCACTTTCCTTGGCTGGAAGTTTAAGCAATTAAGAGAACCTAAAAAACAGCATAATCTACTCTTAATAACACTGTCAAACAGGTTAACGGTATTATCCTCTTTAGGGCAACTACAGCACAACAAGAAAAGGTAAGAGCATTAGCATGGGAATTTTCCCTCACTGGGAAGTTCAGATGAGCTCTGTAGATGGAAAATACAGGGCCGGAGCTGAAGGCAGTCTAAAGTTGTGTAGTGTCTGCTGACTCAAACCCAGTATTCTTACCTTCCCTTCCATTCTCTTCTGGTTTTGTTTTCACTTGGAAACAGCCAGACAGTGTGATGCAGTCACTAGGCCCAGGGCTGAAGGAGGGTTGTGAACATAGTGATCATGAAGGTGTAGGAGAGGGAACCCACTTTTCTTATCTTGTGGGTGTCGTCTTAGGTCAACTGTGATTGTGGAAAGAAACACGTACAGATCCTAGGATACCTTAATATAAAGGTTGCCCCCTTAGTTTTCTCCTCTGCTTTACTAGGCGGTGTAGCTTGCTCACTGTTTCCTGCACCTGGTAGACTTTTTCTGAATATTCATCCATAGTGTGCTCAAAAATAAATAATGGCCTCACTTGGTCTCCCTTCCCATTTGATACTTAGTTCACAGAAATTGACTTTGGCATGTACTTTTAAATTGAACAGCACACTTTATAAAAATTGTTTACCTTTCTCAGGTAGTCCTTCACTATCTGTAACTTTAATTTGTAATGGTATCTTTATGCACCTGACTTTGAACAATACTGTCCTCCTTAATCTCAACTGTTTAGTTTTTCCTTTGAATGAATTGGTTGTTATTAACCCTCTGGCCACTGCCACTTAAAGTCACAAGAAATACTGTGCTTTTGCTCTGTAGCATGTGCAGTTCTGTAACAATAGCTTGCTTAGAAATACCCCTGTTTAATGTTCCTGTATCAAACCTGAACTGTGGTATCACTGCAATGTCCTCCTTATTAGGAAATAGGTAGCTTTCAAAAATCCTGTGCTCAATGCAAAAGTCAAGGCTTGTTGGCTTGCTTTCTGCATCATGGAATAAGGCAGGTAGGAGCGATGGTAAGCAACTGAACTTGTCAAACAAGCACTTTATGTGGGTTAACATACAGCTTAGCATAGCAAAACACTAATTCTTTCGTCTTGATTAAAGTATTTATGATGTTCTCCTATCCTTCCACATGACTTACAGAATGCCTTGGAAAAAGGGACAAGGGGAATCTGTAATAATGCCTTTGAAGTAGATCTGAAAGCCAGGAGAGATGGGGATTCCAGGGAAACTTGCTTAAAAAATGACTTTTCAGAGTTTAGGATCTCTTATCGCTGAGCTCCCTGTGTTGAAGTCTTAGAAGCCCATACTTTGTCTAAGACTTCTGAATGTAAGGAAGATGTTCAGAAAATGCTGTTATCTTCAGGGAGAAGCGTAGGTTTGTTACTGGATAAATGCACTTGTGGCAATTGCTCTGTGGTATTTCTATTGAATTCTGTGGGCTTGTTGAAGATTTCTGTAAGAAGCCAGCTGCATCCTTACACCTCTCACCTATTCTCTAGGCTTGACAAAGGAGAGATCTAAATATGATGCAGAAATGAGTTTCTTCAGGTGGTCTTGGCTGTCATGCTCTGTTTGTCGCTGTACTACCCTGTTTTCTTGTGAGGTTATGTGAACTGAAAACTTCATTTTTTAACAATCGACAATGCCACAGTGCTATTGCATATTAAGTTCTGATCTTAGGCCTGAAAAAAAAGTCAAACTACAAATAGCTTCCCCTGATCAACTGGCATATGCCTTTATGAGGAATCAAATAACACAGAAGATAACAAGGCAGTGTGGTAGCTTATTTAAATGTAAAACCTGAACCATCTCTTCCATGCCTAGATTTATCTTTACTTACACTTCTGAGGCGTTGCTTGATTTTCAGTACTTTTTGTTCCGAGTGTAGCGTTTATAATGGTTTTATTGAACAGTGACTAAACATCTAGGTTGTAATGAAAAAATTCTGAAGAAAACTAGAAATTAACATAAAATTAATTAAAGTAATTGTGGTAGTCTGCAATTTAATTTCATAAATAAGGGTTGAGAACATGAAAACGTAACAAAATAATCTAGTCTGTTGCATAAAATAGCAAAGAAAAGCTGTTTGATTCCTGATGTAATAAAATTCTTAGTAAAGTCAATATCACCTACTAAAGTATAAGGCAAAGCATTATGACCATGGTTAATAAGGCAATACTCCTAGCATTTGTGTGCATTTAGCTGTTTTCTTGTGAATTTCATCAATCTAATTAAATCCATTCCTTCTGGAAGGCTTATAAAGAAAATAGTTCTTCTAAGTATTTTGTCTTTAGAAGTATAACTTTGAGGGGTACAGTAATAACAAATTCTATTTTGAATAGATGTTAAACTAACAACTTATTCTTGTTTCTTTATTAAAAATCCTAGTGTGTATTCTCTCCAACTTGCCTTATTTGTGGAATACAAACTGAGAAGACCACGCTGAATTTGGAATCAAATAAATATTTCCACTTTAGCACAACATTGAAGCTTGAAACTGTGAAAAAGAGCAAGTTCTTCTGTCTGACTGCAATCTTTGTTTCAGGCACAGATAGTCTTACTGGTGATCCTCATACTTGCTATTGGAGACTTTGTCATAGGGACATTTATTCCTTTGGATAGCAAGAAGCCTAAAGGTTTCTTCGGTTATAAAGGTATGTCGGAACAGTTAGTATTGTAAAAAATATCTTCGCAAAGAGGAGACAAGCTGTCATAATTAAGTTAAACATCTAAAATAGCTTGTCCTATTTAACTATAGAGATTTTTCCCTGAATCTGCAAACTTCTACAGGTTTGTTCTTAATATAAATTATATTAAATTTTTAAAAGCTGGTTGATACTGTAAGTAATTTTTCTGGTTTTAAAGGCTATTTAAGTTTACTGTGTTGACTTTTGTTTTGAGTCGAAGTGATGAACTAGGACTTAAGTATTCGACGCTTAATTTTAAGAAGGCTTAAATTTAAGAAGGCTCTGACTTTCAGCTTTTTAATAGAGCTAATAATGGCAGGAATGGGCTAATACTGTAGCTTCTATATGAATATTGATTTAAATATTTTTCTACAGCTGAAATATTTATGGAGAATTTTGGACCAGATTTCCGAGACGAGGAAACTTTCTTTTCTGTATTTGCTATTTTCTTCCCTGCTGCAACTGGCATACTTGCTGGTGCAAATATCTCAGGTGATCTTGCGGTGAGTAGTAAATTAGCAAATACTGTTCACAAACACTGAGTGTACATTTATCTCTGTCATCACTGTCCACTGACATTTTTCTTTCAGGATCCTCAGTCAGCCATACCTAAAGGAACGCTGTTGGCCATCTTAATTACTACATTGGTTTATGTAGGAATTGCAGTATCTGTAGGTAAATAGAGAATTTTTTAACTTTATCCTTTCACATTCATTCTGAGGGTTTGTTTTGATATGGTTTATGTAATTCATTGTGTAAAGTCGTTATGTAACTGACTTTCATGCATGGGAAAGTAATAGCCAGAGGTTTCTCATTTTTATTGTTGGGTGTTCAATTTTCAGCTGGCTTTCTAGTTTCCTAAAATGAGTGATATTTTTCTAAGACTAGTGACTGCTTCAGACTAACTGATGACAGAAGATTTCATATGGATGTTTCTTCATTTGTTGCAGTTATTTATGTTCAAAGATTTACACTTTAGCAGTGGGGTAATCCCTGGATTAGAAAAGTGCATTTTCAGAAAATACTGAACAAACACCTGTATTGGTTTGAAGATGGTAATAGTCAGCTCCCTACTGAAGTGAACTGTGGGGTAATCAAACAGCTCTTTGGTGAGGATGCATGAGCAGTAATTCCCCAGTAGAGGGAGGAGAGTGAGCAGTACCATCATCTGGCCAGCCCAGTTTTGGAAGTGTCATGTTCAGAAACATTGTCTGTAGTTCTATTTTCATGTGGGAAGATGAGAAACAATCATAGACTGATCTGAGTCTTGTATAACCTTTCTTCCTGGTCTTCCTCACCCCAGTGGTTTGAAATTCTCTGTAGAAATTGCCTTGGGGTTTGCTCTTTATATCAGTTTTATGCTGTTTATATCAGTTTTGCTCTAGAGCATCAATGGTCAACCAGGTTTTTCCCACCCATAAAATAATTCTATTCTAGTAATCTTAAGAACATAAGATTGTGATCGTGTCTTGCATCTTTCTTGCCTATGATTGGAAGTGTTTTTATTCATGTCACATAAATTATTTTCTGGCAGCAGTAATCAGTTTTTTATATGAAAGATCTTGTCTTAGCTGTGCTGCCTTTTGAATGAAATTCTTGTTTTTAAGAGTACCATTGATCTTACCACTAATAATACTTCCTTTCCAAAGATACCAATCTTGCTAGTCTGCCTCTATTGGCTAACATTGTACTGTAGCTCTGCCAAATAGTTGCTCTGTAGTGATTGTGTTTTATGCAGCGTAATGACCTACACTTGTTTCCTGATTAAATTGACCACATAGACCTCTGCTACCAAATTTGAATACTTTAAAACTTGAACCCATGTGAGAGCAAAATGCTCATTAATACTCATTTGTTAATGGAATACTTTGATCATCTTTCAAACATGAAAAACCTTATTTTTCATACTGCAAAAGGAACAGTTTGCAAAACCCAACTGGGCATGAAATTGTTTCATGCATCAGAAACATCCTGTCTTAGTTGCCTCCTATAACTTACACTTAGACTTCTGCTAGTTAGAAAAGGCCAGTGCTATTGCAGTAGTCAGAGATCATGACATAGGTGAAATTTAGCTTTTTTTGAGGCATTTAATCAGGAATTGGACAAATAATTTTATTCCTGTCCCCACAAACTGTTCCTTACTGTAAGTTTCCAGAGTAGTGATAGCAAGTCATTAAACTTTGAAGGGGCTAGTAGATATCACTGAGTAGTCATGTCTGAAGGGAAGATGATGTTCTGAATTTAGCTCAGTATTTGCATGCTCTGTAGTAAGAGGGTAAAGAAACTGAGTAGAGGAGGCTTAGAAGAGAAAAATTGCTAGTCCTACTGCTAAAGCTAGGCAACCTGTTTCAAAAACGTAACAGCTGTGAGGAGAAAGTGTGCAGTTTGATATTTTAGCAGGGGACTAATGCAGATGTGCAGGTGGCAGGATGAAGATTGGATAAGCAACTTTAATATTAAAGATTCTTGAAAGACGTATCTCAAAGAACAACATTTATTGCTTTAAAAACAAGGGAAGTTCCAATAAAACCCCCAAACTTCTGAGTAGGGTTAAGACATGCTTTCTGTACCCAAGGAAGTAAAACTAAATGAGAGCCTAACTGTAGCTGCTTGTAGCACGGGAGAAGTTAAGCACTCTTAACTGCAGTCTGAAGGACTCAGTGTAGTATCTCTGGAATTCTTGCTGTTTGCACAGAGTTCGGAGAACTTGATATAGATAGTCTGTTAACCATCTCAGGCTTATAGCATGGCACAACTTTATTTGACCTTTGGCAAGAATGTGCTTACAGATGCCTATGAAAAGATGAGATCCTGTTTTTACAGCAAAGAAGACCCAGAGGTTCTTAGGGAAAATGTTGCTAGAATCTTATAAATAAATAAAACCTTTCTGAATGAGGGTTAAATAAAATGTCTGAACTCTTACTTATAGCTATGTATCTTGTGCTGAGAATGGAGTCTGCCCAGCTGGCTTCTGTTCTGCGTTCTGTCATAGTAAGGCTCACATTAAGTTTGTTTGTAGTGCCATTGTCCCTTTCTGTCATACTTTGACTCTGTGTACAAAAGACCTGCCAGCCAGTTGGATCTGAACTATGAAAAACAGAATGAGGAAGAGGAGGACTGAGAGTGCAGTGTAGCTATTTAATGGGTTGCTCAACTTAATGGGTCTACCATTGCAATCTTTTACCAACAAAATGGTATCTACAAGTAGTTCAACTAGTAAGTATATTGTCTCATCCATTATATACTGCTTGAATGGCTGGGGCAAATACTTGCGTTGTGGAAGAGAAGAAACTTTTTTTCTCATAAAGAGCTTTTAATTCCATTTAAAACAGAAGAACAACAAAAAACTCTAGTCCCTCCACATAGCCAAAGGAAAAGCATAAGTTGGGTATCAATGTAGGAAAACTCTTACTGAAATTTAATCCGTTTGGCCTGATAAGTAACTGAAAAATAAATCTGAAAAGTGGAAGGATTAAGTAATATCCATCTACCAGGACCAGGTGTTATTGTGGACTGTTAGTCAAGTTCTAATGGCTCAGAAGCGATCTTATACGGTATAGGTATTTAGGAATTCATTTTCCCAATGAGAGACAAATTGCATAGATAACAGGGATTGTTATTGGAGAAACTTAAGCTTGTAGCACATCTGTGCTCTCCTTCTTACTTTACAAGTAAGTAATTTAGGTCCTTGGTAGTTCCATTCCCAGGACTTGCTTGCTATTCAAGTTCCTAAGAGACCAAGTTAAGGGAATTCTATTGGCTACTGCTTTGTAGACTTCCTTCTTCTCTTCCCCACTCCTTATTTGATTCCTGTTCCTGGAAATATTTGCTGGTGTCCAAACAATTTGCTCCCTCAACTATTAAACCATAGAATGTTGAATAACACTTGTTCTGCTGTAGTTTTTATCCTTTGAGACAAAAAAAACCTTGAAGTAGAAGACTTGCGTTCTTTTTAGTACTTTTTAGTTTTCTTAGTACTTAAGGGCTGAAGTGCTGTATGTTCAGCATTTTCTTAACCAGTGAAATTACAAATAATCATAGATGTATTGAAGACAGCAGTTTAAGTGATAAACTTAATTATAAAAAATGTGGTAGGAATGGGACTATGTGGCTTTGTTTTTCACCAAGAAACCAACTTAAAATACCACAGTCAAGTAAGAGGTGGCTTGTTTAAGTGTTGGAAAATGGCTTGCAGCAGGCTTTCATGATAAACTACTTAATTTTTTTTGAATGTCTGAGCCATATTAACTAGAAAAGAAGTAACTGCAACACTGTGCACACCTGTCTACATACATCTGTACATACACTACAAAAATGCTTTCTTCTAGGAAAATTGACCAAAAGAGAAACTATAAAATCAAGTGATGGTGCATAATACTAACTTCAATTACAGAGCTATGTGGAAATGCCTGATTCAGAGAAATAATATATTGAACTAAAATTGTGCTGTTAAACTTTTAAAAGTCTATTGACATTGTTTTCTTCTCTGCTAAAACTTTCCTTTTCTTATTAGACTCAGATTTATTCAAAAACTGAAGATCATCTCAGGCAAGAGAGCAATTAGTTTGCTTTGTTGTATTTGTTCTTCATATTGAAGATATGATTCATACTTGTATTTAATACAATGTATTAAAAATGTAAATGCTGTATTTTAATGTTGCTCTGTGAGAATATACTTATGTAAAAAGGGCATTGAGCTTAACGCATGTTCTCAGGTTCAGTCTGTTAATGCCTTTTTTGTGATTGTGTCCACTCTAGGTTCCTGTGTTGTTCGAGATGCCACAGGGAACATTAATAACACCATTGTCACCGAGCTGACAAATTGCACTACTGCAGCTTGCAAATTAAACTATGATTTCTCATCCTGTCAGACAGGGTGTCAGTATGGGTTGATGAACAATTTCCAGGTATAAAACTCTCTCCTAAATCTGTTTATTGGCTTTTGTGTTTGTTCTTTTTTTGAATCTCATATTAAGAAGAATCATAGGGTAAAAATGCCTGTCTCCATAAATACAAGGTTTATCTGGAATAGTGAAGTGGTACACTCCAACTAGTATGTAGAAGAATAATGTAACTATGTTAAAAACTTTGGGGTGTTTATACACTGGTGATATAAATATTTACTCTTATTCTGAGTAAACTGTGGAGGTTAGGTGGTGGGCCTGCAACTTTCTCTCTTTAGATGTCTGAATGTCATCATTTGGTGATGTGGACAGAAGTACTCATTGTTCAATAGCAATGCATAGTAATCATAGGTCGCCTCTGTCAATAACTGGTTCCTTATTTTTTAACTTTCTTAGAAAATATACTGTTTTTTTTTTAAAGAATGTTTTACATATTTGTCACAGTATCCTCTTTAATGGTAAGAATGTTGTGAATTTTCATAAAACCTGATGTTACTGTATTTAAAAATCTTCCAGAAGTCATGGGGTAATTCATAGTCTTCAACTTAGGCTTCACAGGTAATTGGGATATCCGTACATTATTAGTCAGGGTTTAAAAGAAACCAAGGAAAACATATGTATCGCTGATTTGACTTCAACCTGCATTTTGGTAGTCCGCCTTTGCTCTAAATTTTTCTAATAGGTGTACAAAAAGTTGGCTGGAGGTTAAACTGAAATCCACTAATGAAAAAGATGTCTGGCTTGTAGGTTTTGGTCAGAAGTACATGTGGTACATGTACTCCTTCCATGTACTACTTAATGTGTTAGGCTGACAGCCTTACCTGCAGAGCTCGGTAGAAAACCTATTTTGTACATGCTGACATAACGTTGCAGTACGGACCATTCTGTTAGAGTAAAATACATTTTTCTAGTGGAATAATTTGAATATCTGGGTGGTGTTACTTTATTCTGGTTTAGAAAATATCTGTATTAGAAACACTTTAGAATTGCTCTCGTGGGAATAATTATTCTGCAAAATCTGATGACTTTTCCTCATTTGTTTAAGCTTGAAAGAACCCACTATATCATCAGATGTACAGCTGAGAATAGTGCAGAGCTGGTTTCCTCTGATTTGTATGTTTTTCTTTAAGTCATAATCTTGGTAAGGTTGCTTACCATAAATGTTGCTTGTACTTCTAATAAGTTAGTCATTGATGTTCTAGTTTCTTAATATTTGGTCCAAAGAGTATTTGTATCTCCCAAATTATTCTTGCTTCTCTCTGTGGAAAAACTAGTGGGTTCTGAATAGGAATAGTCATTTTCAAAGGCAAGGGCTGCGCAGAGAATGCAGTGCTTGTTATACCCCCCTTTCTGTTGGGGTTTTGAAAACTTTGTTGTGGAGACTGCACAGCATCTCTGGGCAACCTGCTGCAGTGCATAGCCACCTTCTCTGTGGAATTTTGTTTTTCTAATACCCGGCTGGACTTTCCTGTACTGTTAGTTTTTTCTCTCGTCTTCACAGCTTTTGCTCTGCATCTCTGAGAAGAGTCTGATTCTGTTTTCTCAGAAGATGTCAGAAGGAAATCATTTGCATGAGAAGCTGTCTACCTATGGACAAACTGTTGTGCATTTTCTAACTGAACTACCCTCAGCTTAGTGGCTCTGAATAGTAGTTGTAAGGAGAGATTTTTTTTTTTTTATATACAAGTCACAGTGTGTGTGTGTGTGGGTGGCTCCAAGCTTGTATACCCCTCTCACTCTTCATAGAAACATAACTTCTTTTGGTAGGTTAAATAACCGAGAACAAATATTTCAGAAACATAAATTAATCCCTAAAGTGAGCGAAGATTGTTGTATTTGTCTTGCAGCTTGTGAGAATGCAGGTTCTGAGGTTGAAAGTGCCAGCTTACTCGTGTACACAACCTGATGACTTTATCACTTTGGTACACTTTGTGCTGCATTCAGTTCTTCTGGCAAATAACTAGTTTGAAGTTAGTGCTTAGGCAGCTCAGGTTTTGAATGTGTTTGGGCAGCAAATGGGTGACTTGTAGTATAATTTACCTGTGGAAAACTTCGATGATGCTAAGAAACTTAAAATGAGAACAGTTGGTGAGACAGACTTAGTCAGACTTGCATAGAAAGATCTTCTTTAGTTTCTGTTATAGTCAATGCAAATGAATTACAGGTCCTCATAGGCTTCAGACATTTCTCTGCTTGATGTCAGTGACATTTCTGTGCCCAGGCTGTCACCTAGTAGAAGAGTAACTTCAGAAATTTGTTTTGGGCTCTCTAGCCTCTGCCTGGAATTTAAATGCAGAATTTGATCACCTTTGGGTGAAAGTTTAAAGTGGCATGAAACTCCATTCCAGAAACACTGTTTAATGTCTTCTAAAACGTTCCTCCTACAAAGGAAGGCAGCTGTAAAACTTTTGAAAAAATTTAGGGGAAGGGGGAGTTGAATAATGCCTTGTCCATATTTGTTACAAAAATCTAACTTTAAAGAAGCTACTGCTTGTTTTCATGTGGCATTTTTTTCTGCTTCACAATGGCTGGACCAAAGAACTGAAACTGTAGTCAAAATATGATATTTCATTATCCCAAGTGTGTGAAATTTAAGAAACCCTCTAAACCGTAAATGCCAAGCAAACATAATGAGTCTCTTAGCAGCAGTAACTGTGTTATCTGTGTCACCACCACAGTAGTAACAGGGCAGTTCCTACTACGTAGCTGTCCTTCCAATTCTGTGTGTTCTTTCAAGGATGGAAATTTCAGTGCTATAGCTAACTGCATATGTGGGCTCTTTGGCTTTACGGTCATGAGGTTTGGAGTATAGTGTGTATGTGTGGGGTGGGGAGAGAGGGGTGTTTAACGCCATCGCATACTGGTTCTGCTGGAACTAGTTCCCCTCTTGTTCCCCTAGCTTAGAAGAAGCTTCTTAATGTCTCTTACAGTAGTGTAATCTAAGTTGTAACCTACTAGCTTTCAAAATGGATGAACATTATCTGTATATATCTTACTCAGATTTTTCTCAAATTTATAAAACAGATGTAATATACAAAAGTAGACAGCGTAAATAAATGGAGGCAATGAACAGAACCTAGAAAGAATGTAAAATCTGAGTAGACTCTAAGAACTAAATTGCAAGAAGTTGATGCAAGTGTAGTAAAGTGGAAGGGAAATAACAATGTTTTAAATTGGATGGGAAGAACAGTGATGGAGACTTGTATGCAGACTCTGTAAGAAGTCCTTCCAGGGAAGATTGATCAAACCATACTTGCAAGGAGGAAAATTTTTGTACTGCTTCTATAAAGATTATTCTATACTTGTTTATTATGTTGCTGTAGCAAAGATTTCTTTCTAAAATATTTGTTAGTAAAGCATTTACACCCTTAAATTCTCTTCTAGAAATATAGTGTAGGGTCATTACAAACTGGTATTTACAGCTGTAACTTTTACTGTTAATTATAAAACTAACTTAAACCTAGGTTATAGGAGGGATAGCTTAATGTATGTGCCATTAGTTTTATTCATCTATGAATAAAGGCCTGTCCTACATTTTTTGTTGTCAACTACAAATATGCTTCAGGAAATCCTAGAAGTAAGAGAAGCAGCCTGTAGAAAGGGAGACTTTCCCTTGGTCAAGGAGGATCAGGTTAAAGATCATTTAAGCAAACGGACACCCACAAATCTATGGGCCCTGATGGGATGCACCCATGAGTGCTGAGGGAGCTGGCAGATGTTGTTGCTGAGCCACTCTCCATCATCTTTGAAAGGCAATGGAGAACAGGAGAGGTGCCTGAGGACTGGAGGAAAGCCAGTGTCACTTCAGTCTTCAAAAAGGGCAAAGAGGAGGACCCAGGATATTACAGGCCAGTCAGCCTCCACTCCATCCCTGGAAAAGTGATGGAACAGCTCATTCTGGACGTCATCTCTAAGCAGCTGGAGGAAAAGAAGGCTATCAGGAGCAGTCAACATGGATTCACCAAGGGGAAGTCATGCTTGACCAATCCGATAGCCTTCTATGATAGCATGACTGGCTGGGTAGATGAGGGGAGAGCAGTGGATGTTGTGTACTTTGACTTCAGCAAGGCTTTTGACACTGTCTCCCATAACATCCTCACAGGTAAGCTCTGGAAGTGTGGGCTAGGTGAGTGGACAGTGAGGTGGGTTGAGAACTGGCTGAAAAGCAGAGCTCAGAGGGTTGTAATCCAGTAGCGCAGAGTCTGGTTGGAGGCCTGTAGCTAGTGGTGATCCCCAGGGGGCCATTCTGGGGCCGGTCTTGTTTAGCTTATTCATCAACGACCTGGATGAAGGGACAGAGTATACCCTCAGCAAGTTGGCTGATGCTACAAAACTGCGAGGAGCGGCTAATACACCAGAAGGCTACACTGCCATTCAGCAAGACCTCGACAGGCTGGAGAGTTGGGCAGAGAGGAACCTGATGGAAGTTCAACAAAGGCAAGTGTAGGGTCCTGCGCCTAGGGAGCAATAACCCCATGCACCAGTACAGGCTGGGGGTTGACCTACTGGAGTGCAGCTTGTTGAGAGTCCTGATGCACAACAAGTTGACCACAAGACGCCAGTGTGCCCTTGTGGCCAAGAAGGTCAGTGGTATCTTGGGGTGCATTAGGAAGAGTGTGGCCAGGAGATCGAGGGAGGTTATCCTCCCTCTCTACTCTGCCCTGGTGAGGCCACATCTGGAGTACTGTGTCCACTTCTGGGCTCCCCAGTTCAAAAAAAGACAAGGAACTACTGGAGAGAGTCCAGTGGAGGGCAACAAAGATAATGAGGGGACTGGAGCATCTCCCTTATGAGGAAGGGCTGAGGGAACTAGGTCTGTTCAACCTGGAGAAGAGAAGATGGAGAGGGGGTCTAATCAATACTTATAAGTACCTTAAGGGCAGATGTCAGGAGGATGGGGCCAGACTCTTTTCAGTGGTGCTCAGTGTCAACTTAAGGGGCAACAGGCACAAACTGAAACTGTGGAAATTTCATCTTAATATGAGGAAGAAGTTCTATACTTTGAGGGTGGCAGAGCACTAGAACAGGCTGCACAGAGACGTTATGGAGTCTCCTTCTCTGGAGGTATTCAGAACCCACCCGGACACGTTCCTGTGCGACTTGCTCTAGGTGAACCTGCTTTGGCAAGGGGGTTGGACTAGATCTCCAAAGGTGTCTTCCAACCCTTAGGATTCTGTGATTCTCTTCTTCATTCGTTACACTACTATGACAGCTACTTCACTCTCATCTTATGCACCTGCATAATTTCTCTTTTTAGCAAGGCATGCCTTGAACTGACTAATGAAACCTGTTGTAGCATAGAGATACAGTTGACTGTCTGAGAGACCCAGCAGTCTTTGTCAGTCTAATCTGGAGGGAAAAGCTAAATTTTATCATTAGTTTAGCCGTAGGAATATGAGTAAAACTTCATCAGTCACCTATACGTTGTTTCTGAGAGCATATCCTAGCTGGTAAGATTGCTGTAGACAGCTAGATTTTACAACTTCAAGTGACAGTAACTTAAACTGGAGATTATCTGCATGATCTTTCTTGCCTACTTTCCATCCCTTTTCTCATACTCTCGATGAGGTTGCCAGGATGAAAGAGGGCCAGGATGAAAGAGGTAAGTAGTCATAGAATCGTATCATAGAATGGTTTGGGTTGGAAGGGACCTTAAAGATCATTTAGTTCCAATCCCTCTGCCATGGGCACAGACACCTTCCACTGGACCAGGCTGCTCAAAGCCCCATCCAGCCTGGCCTTGAACACTTCCAGGGATGGGGCATCCACAACTTCTCTGGACAACCTGTTCCAGTGCCTCACCACCCTCACAGTGAAGGGTTTCTTCCTAATAGCTAATCTAAATCTTCCCTCTTGCAGTTTAAAGCCATTACCCCTTGTCCTATCACTACATGCCCTTGTAAAAATTCCTTCCCCAGCTTTCTTGTAGGCACCTGCTAGGTACTGGAAGGCTGCTATAACGTCTCCCTGGAGCTGCCTCTTCTCCAGGCTGAAGAACCCCAACTCTCTCAGCCTGTCCTTGTAGTAAAGGTGCTCCAGCCCTCTGATCATCTTTGTGACCCTCCTCTGGACTATCCAGCAGGTCCTTGTCCTTCTTGTATTGGGGGCCCCAGAGCTGAAGGCAGTTCTGGAGTGGGGTCTCGTGAGCACAGAGTAGAGAATGAGAATCCCCCCCCTTGACTTGCTGATCACTCTTCTTTTGTTGCAGCCCAGGATATGCTTGGCTTTCTGGGCTGCAGGCGCACATTGCTGTGTCATGTTGAGCTTCTCGTCAACCAGCACCCCCAAGTCCTTCTCCTCAGGGCTGCTCTCAATCCATTCTCTGCCCGGCCTGTATTTATGCTTGGGATTGCCCCGACCCGTGCGCAAGACCTTGCAGTTGGCTTTGTTGAACTTCATGAGGTTCGCACAGGCCCACCTCTCAAGCCTGTCCAGGTTCCTCTGGATGGCATCCCTTCCCTCCAGTGTGTTGGCCGCACTGCACAGCTTGGTGTCATCGTCAAACCTGCTGAGGGTGCACTCAATCCCACTGTTCATGTCACTGACAAAGTTGTTAGTGCAAATGATGCAGAGCCTCATTATGACACATTGTGCTTGAAAGGCACCATGCTGGGTTTCGTCCTTTGCCTGAAAACATAAACTTTTTCAAGATGGTATAAAATTCTTAAAACACTGGCTGTCTTCAGGCAGCTTAGGCTTTTGTTTCATAAAGAAAAGTACTCTCTTTATTAAACCAAGATGATTGTTTTTAAAGTGCATAGTTCTGTATCTTAATTCACTTGACACCTGCAAAGCTGCATGCAGCTATGGTACAGAAGTATTCAGTAGAACGGTAAAATAGCGTCTTCAGGCTATATGGCGATTAGACAGAAACTGCTTTGGTTCTAATTTGAGGGGGGGTGCTTATGCCGTACAAACATTGTTCTTCTTAGGCTTAGCTTACTGAGCATTTATCATTTTGTTACCAAGTCTACTAAGAATTGCATATTGTATTTCACTCACGGGGGTTACAAAGACGTCCTAGGATGTGATCCTGGGGAGATAGGAAGCAAGTTTGTCCTGTCCTTGTGCTTTTGAATGGGAAACAAGCCTGACTTAAGAGTGATGGTGATGTTGAGATGGACAATCAGTTTTCCCAAGATGTTCCCCAATTTCAGTTGTTTTGTCACTTGAGCTTTCTGAGACTATGTTATTCAGTGGTAGGCTAGTCAAAATAGGTAACAAATTCCAATGTATTTTTCTTCCATGACTTGTTTTTGGTCCTTTTATGAGCCCCTGGAGACTTTCACTGTTGGCTGTTTTGATCTGAAAATTTCATGGTTAAACTATATATTGTGTGAAAAGCCACCTACTCTTGTTCTGAAATTAGGATCCATGTGTATCCCCTTGTTTGTCCCTAGTTCATTCATTGATATAAATGCATGATATTCAAACAGCTTTTAAGTGGAAGGTACATAGTGTTTTATTCTTCTGTTTGTGTAGTTAATGTTGCCATCCATTTGTATAGTATGTTTTTTCATCTTCTTAAAAAAAAAAATTGTTTTCAGGTGATGAGCATGGTATCGGGATTTGCACCACTGATTTCTGCAGGTATTTTTTCAGCCACCCTGTCTTCTGCATTAGCATCTCTTGTGAGTGCACCTAAGATCTTCCAGGTAAGCATCGAAGCAAAATCATAATCTTTTAAAGAATAATTTCAATTAACTTTTGAATTAGAATTTTTGGAAGGGGACTGTGACATACTGCCATCATGACTCATACCAGTTGACCTTAGTAGATTGATCTAATATTTACCTGTTGCTTAGAATGGGATAACAGTGTATTACTGTTAGGTAACATAGCTAAACTGTAATTTCTTCCAGATCTCATGTGTTTCTGGTTAATTTAGAGATTAGTTGTGGTGTAACTAACATTACAGGAATCTACAAACCCCCTTAGATATTTTTGTTCTAAGTAACAGTGGAGCACATACAAAGATAACAGATTAGTTCATTTCTTAAAGTAATCACAGAAGGAGACAGCATGAAGTAGAACCTATAGCTGTGGAATCTTAATCTTTGGAGAATACGTGATCAAAATAATTGTGTATCAGTTCTCACATAAATAATTTACATTGATTTTGTTGGTGTTCTTGAATGTATTTTGTTTTACCTTCTTTTTAACCATTTAATCTGATTGATTGTCTTACAAGTTCTCTTTAATTGGGTAAAACTTCAGTGTCCTCTAATGACCTTCTTTCTCAAAAGTTCAGTAGGGAGTCAAACATGGAAGGGAATTTGTTGCAGAATAGAAACACAAGTATTGATGCAGAGAACTAGTGTATGCATTGGGCAAACTTTCCACTTTCTGAGAAAACATCATCTCTAAAGACCCTTTGTAATTGTAAGATACCAGTAAAGTAAAATAGTAAATTACTTACAGAAGAGCAAATCTTGTTCTTACAGTTAGAAATTACGGAAAGGTAGAATATTGGAAATGCAAATATGTCAAAGTGCAAAGACAATTGAAAATAGAATTAGTATATGGTGGCTATAAACCACCTTCTTTCAAGAAGATAATATGCAGTGGAATACAGCATTAGTAAGCATTAGTAAGGATACATTTTGAACAAAACACATGCTGACTCTTGAATTTTTTTTTTTCTTAGGCTTTGTGCAAGGACAACATTTATCCAGGATTTCAGATGTTTGCTAAAGGCTATGGGAAGAACAATGAACCACTGAGAGGATATCTTCTAACATTTTTAATTGCTCTTGGATTCATATTAATCGGTTAGTTTGTAGTTATAATAAATCTCAATATCCTTTTGTCCTCTACGAAGCATTCTATTCCATATCATGACTTGATGACAGTGTCGTAGAGGTCTAACGCTCAGATTAATTCTAACCCAGCATTCTAAATCTGTTTATTTTGAGGGTTACTTTCTCCTGTCTTCTTGATAGAACTCTCTCTAGGACTGCAATAAATTTGAATTTAACTGTACGAATACTCCACTTTTATTAATAACCACAGGTATCTGTCTTTAGATAGTATCAATCAATAAAAATACATTTTTTGTTTGAGGTAGAGAGATGTTATATCTTGTAAATATGGAAGTTTATTTCAGATTTTTAATAATTACAGACAGCTTCAGTAAATAGCAAACTTGCGTGAACAATACTTTTTAAAGTGTGTTTTTTCTGTTAAGTTACAAACAATAGAGATGAGTGCTGATGCTGCTGTTGCTAAAGGTAAAGATAGTCTAGGTAGAATTACGTGTGTTCTATGTAGATAGCAAACTAATTGTGCTATGTCCGTCCATGGGTCCTGTACCAGTGCTTTTAAACTTCTCTTCCCAATTTGCTCTTTCATCCTTCCCCCAACTCTGCTTGAGGCACAGGTATACCCATGATGTCCTTACTGCAGCATGCTGACTAGAAGCTTGATTACAACAAGTAGAAACTTGCAGACTAACATGGCACATTCTGCATTTTGATCACTTGGGGTTTTTTTTGATGGTGAGAGTATACATATAAATGTTTTGTACCATGCTGCCTCAAGGAAAGGAGAGCATCAGATTCTTCCATCTCTTTCACTAAAGAGGGTGTACTCATCACTGTTGTGATGGTATTGGTCTGTAATAATGCACTATACTAGTACTGTTGATACAACTTTTAATTTAACTTGCAGGCAGATGAACATGTTTGTCAGTGTTGCTTACACTAACTTTGTCTGCTGTTGTCATTCATCCTAGTTGTCTCTTAAACTTATTAGTGTCTTGGTTTTTGCTGTTTGAGAATTGAACTAGAGATGTACTGCAGATGTGTTAATGCTCTGTCTACTGCTTCTGACATTCTTCAGAATCCAGTGTATTGGTGCACTCTTTGATTAAGCCATGGTGGGAAAAATTTTCTCATAGAATTATTTTGAGAAAGTATGTAGTGCTTCAAAAGTGGCAGTCCTGGAACACTTGATAGTGTGGAAAAATGATTACATTTTTAAAACTGAAAATTACACTTCCTGACTATTAGAAGAAAACTTAGTAAATGAGACCATTAAGATAATAGCTCTGTCAGTTGAACAGAAAGGACAAACTGCTTCTCCTTAGAATTCATCAGAAAATAAGGTTGTTTGTAGCACATTTTTCACTCTGGAATCTACAAAGCCATTGGATGATATCTTTCATAACAGCCTGCTTTGTTTTTGGTTTTACAGCTGAACTGAACGTCATTGCTCCAATTATTTCTAACTTCTTCTTGGCTTCATATGCCTTGATTAACTTCTCTGTATTCCATGCTTCTCTTGCAAAATCTCCAGGTAGGAACTACATTTTGGGTGTGAGAGTTTAGCTTGCAATTTCTTTATGCCTAAATACAATTTAAAAGGCATTAATATAAGTGAACACTTAGTTCAAATTCAGTTATCAAATACCTATTTGACTATCATGGTGCATCTGAATTACAAGCATAATATGGGGTCTGCTTGGGTCTTCTGAAATTTTGAGGACCGATTGATCCAGTAGAGCCTGGGAGCTACTAATTTTGTCATCTTTACTGAGACAATACAAGATAATTCAGTGTTTATTCAGAAACTCGGAAGAAAGCTTTCTTGGTAATTCAGTATCTGGCATTCAAGAACCACTCTTTTGTTGTCTTTGGATTTCTCTGTTAACGTGTTTCATCTTCCAGTCCAGAAGAAACTGGAATTGCAGGTGGTATTGCCACATTTTTATAGCCTTTGGTGTGGGAGGCTAGTTAGATTATAGCAGTAAGCCAAAACCTAGTACCTGCAGAACAGATGTATATCATACCCAGTCCACTATGCATTTATACTGAAATAATGCCCTTTAAAAGCTTCTTAAGTTGCTGAACTGGTAGATGTCATTATTTTGCCAGAGCATGTGCATAACTCTGTTTACACAACAGTTCTATGTCTAATACACTTGTTAATCTTGGGTGTGTTAGTGGGGGTGTGGCATGTATTCACCTTATTTTGGATAAACTTGTGACAAATAAGGATATCAAACAATGACAGTCCAGTATTTTGACATATTCAAGTTCTACTTGGATATATCTGTCCTTTTCCTTTTCATGTGGTGAAAATTTCTGGCCTTGTGAAAATAGTAAAAGTACATAACTAGTAACAGTAGTATGTGAGAGAGCGAGTCCCGAGCTCATGATTCATGTTATGCTACCTTTCAAAGCAAAAATCAATTGCCGGGCAAGCTATTGCTAGAGGTTCTGTAGCCTGATTCAATAAACACACTTGCACAAGCATCTTCAAACTTTCCTTTTGAGATATGCTTTTAGAGGGCAAAATTAGGAACATTTACATATCTATGTAAGAAAGATGCAAATTTATTCGAAAGATGTTGGAAAATTGAAAGTATAAATGTGCCAGAGTCTTTATTTTATACATTACTGAAACTGTCACACATTCACATGAAATATGATGCAGAACAGTAGGGAAGGAAAAGAGGAATAGTGCCTGCCTTCTCTTAGAGTAGTGATTAAATTAATTGCCCTGTTTTTTTCTCTTCTGTCCTCGGAATTGTATTTTGACTAGGTTGGCGCCCTGCTTTCAAATACTACAATATGTGGATTTCTCTTGTTGGAGCTATTCTGTGCTGCATTGTGATGTTTGTCATTAATTGGTGGGCAGCACTTCTAACATATGTCATAGTCCTTGGACTCTACATTTATGTCACTTACAAGAAACCAGGTATGTATAGGGGCTGCTTCTGGTTGTGATGGGAGGAAGAGGGATGTAGAAGAAGGGAAGAAGTGATGACTTTTAGGATAAAAAAGAAAAAGAGAACTTACTTCTGTTTGACCAACTAGTTCAAACTTCTGTTTCAGGCTTTTGAGTTGTAATAAAACATGACTATGCCTGTATAGTCACTGCTGTTGTTCCCCCTCCTTCCAAATTATCAAGATGCATGCCTTGCACTTAGACATAAACATTTGAATGAAAATTGGAGGAAGAGGTGCATATAGAAAGCGCTTGGTTTGCAGCAAAAAAGGCACTAGGGAAGCGTGTTATGTTTTGGTAGGAAGTGGAAGAGGATGCTCCCTTACCTTTCCAAGTTGAAAAGGGATTTGAGCGGTGGTTGTTTTTTCAGCATACCATTCCTATAACTATGAACAACAATTTATACACTTTCTTCCCTCTTCTAAGAGCACTGTATGGTCTTAAGTGCAAGATGGAGCAGAACTGAACCAAAAATTGTTCCTGAAGTTGAAAATAAGGAAAACCCACATCCCGGGTTATGAAGATCATAAAGTACTTTGATGATAAATTCATTGTAGCTGTCAAAAGATGTATATGGGAACAAATAGAGAGGATACTGGGATCTTTCATTTCCTTATAAAAATAATAATCTAAAAGGAACTGCTTAATCTACCAGTTTTTCACTGAAAGTATTTGACTTTGTTTAGGCAATGTTTTGAGATTACTTTTTCCCCTGCTGTGATATAAAAGAACTCAGCTGGGTATTTTTTTCCTGAAGTGGGTTTTTGTTTTGACTCTGAAGTTGTCACAATCTTTGAAATGTTGGGAGAAAAAAAACCCTTTCAATTCTTTCTTCCTGTAACTTTAAAATATCAAACTCTAACTTGTTTGCATAAACTTCTGCAGAAATGTTATCTTTAAATAGAATTGCTTATTTAGCTGTAGGGTTTGTGGACTAGTATTGTGTAGAATGTAGCAAGATGTAGCTTATATCTTCTGTGTTTTCAGTTGGTACGAAACATTCATTTTGTGATCATGTAATTTTACAATGAACAGCTCTAAATAAAATATTGGAACTTCAAATCTTCCAACAGATGTGAACTGGGGATCCTCAACACAAGCTTTGACTTATTTGAATGCACTACAGCATTCTATTCGGCTCTCAGGAGTGGAAGATCATGTGAAAAACTTCAGGTAACAGTTAATATTAAAGACATAGGAAATTACTTCTATGTATTTTGTAGGGTACTGTCATGATGTTTGCTGTCATGGTTTCCATTAAATGCCTGTTCATCTCCTGTGGGTTATAACAACTTTGAATTTCACCACCATGGACATGCTCTGGACATATTTACATTTATCTCTGATTAACAGAGCACTTCAGAAGCAAGTCTGTGAATGACGCTTGCTTATTGTTAGATGCCTCATGGTTTGCATCTTGAACTGAATTGCATTTGTCTTTGTTACTGAATTGGAAGATATGCTCCAAACTGCAAGTGAGTGTTCAGTCCACATGCTTGGGATAAAACTGATCTAACCTGAAATCTCCAAGATGTCTATACTGTGGATGTTGTCCTCAACAGCAGTTATTTCACATTAGATGTATTCTATCATTGCACTTCAGTAATGACAAACAGGCTACACGAGTGTTTTTACACAACTGAAGAAGAGAACTGAAGAGAAGAAAGGTCCTGCTCAAGGAGGCAGTTTTCTATTCTGCAGTGTTTATGCCACTTTTCTGGAATAAGCTACTGTAGAAGAAAGATGCTTCAAAAAAATTTAACAAAAAGTATTCACTTCAACTAATTCCTCCAAATAAATAGAATCATAGATAGAGCATGACTTTACCATGTGGTCTTGTCCAATCTCTGACTCAACTGACTCACCATAGATCCGGCCGCAAAGTTAGATCCAACTTTGATGTTACATCAGATTGCTCAAGGCCATAGTCAGATATTGAGTATTTCCAAGGAGGGAGGTTCTGCTGACCTGTCTCTTTTAAAATAGAGCACTCACCTCCTACATGCTTCCTATACACACCACAGGATTTATAGTGTTGACACTTAGACTAGCAAATCTCTGTCATCCCTTGCAGCTGTAAGAAGTGTTATGTAATTGTGTTATGCTCAGCATATTAGCAATAGAATCTAGCTACGAAAATCTTCTGTTGTGTATGAGGAGAGACTTTTCGTACTTAGGACAGAATTTAATAAGGAGTGAGTTCATGGAGAGATTCTTGATACAGATACCATTCTCTGAGGTTAAGTCCAGAATTCAGAACCTAGCAGCAACATGGTTTTTCAAAGAGAAGATCTATGGTATTTCCTGTCAGTTGGGAAAATACTCCAGTTCTGACCCCTAGCCTCTCTTGGAAGTGGCTAAATTTTCTTGGAAGTACAGGATAGGTACTTAAAATGTCTGTGTTGCATATATACAGACAGTTGAAGTTAGATGTGTCAACCAATCATGATAGGTACCAGCACAACCTCAAAGAATATGACAGTTAAACTAAATCACAAATGTATTAATATACATTTTAATGGGCTTTCCAGTACCAAACTGAAAAGAGTTGGCTGTTGTAGGTAAAAACACAAAACTTGAAGTTTAATTATGAAACAGCTCTTGTTTCTGAAGTCCAGAGTCCTAATGTGACATTAAAATCCTTGATTTATTTACAAACATTGTATTACCTATTACATTAAGCTGCATTGTTAACAGGAAAAAATAGTCTACATTCAGAAACTTGTTTGTTGCTTTTAGGTATCTAGATCAGCAATTTTCAAACTCACCGTAATGCAAATCTAAAGGCTGGTATTAAATAATTTGCAATACCTAACTGTCATTAGTGTTGCAACCTCACTTCTGTCTGCTGTGAGTCTATTTTGGGTTGCAAACTTTGATGTAGAAACAAGCTTTATAGGAAAATTCTTGCCAAGTGTAACTTTCTGCTTGCGCTGATGTGGTAAATGAATGCTCTGCTGATCAGTATGTATTTAGGATTGCATTGGAAGTACTTCAGCTTTCTTGTTTGGGAAGCTAAAACTCAGAAAGCTATATACTAAACTTCTGTAGTTGTTATCCTAAGAAGAAACAGATCTTAATGTAATCCAGTTTTAGGCACGGTGGCTTTAGGAGAACTATTTTTGGCCTGATACTGATTTCCAGTGTATGGGTAAAAACGTTTTGAGTTCAGACAACACCAAGTTGGGTGGGAGTGTTGATCTGCTTGAGGGCAGGAGGGCTCTACAGAGGGATCTGGACAGGCTGGATCGATGGGCCAAAGCCCATATGAGGTTCAACAAGGCCAAGTGCTGGGTCCTGCAGCTGGGTCACAACAACCCCATGCAATGCTACAGGCTTGGGGAAGTGTGGCTGGAAAGCTGCCCTGAGGAAAAGGACCTGGGGCTGATGGTTGACAGTCGGCTGAACATGAGCCAGCAGTGTGCCCAGGAGGCCAAGAAGGCCAACAGCCTCCTGGCTTGTATCAGGAATAGCATGGCCAGTAGGACTAGGGAAGTGATCATCCCTCTGTACGCTGCGCTGGTGAGGCCGCGCCTCGAGTGCTGTGTTCGGTTTTGGGCCCCTCACTACAAGAAAGACGTTGAGGTGCTGGAGCGTGTCCAGAGAAGGGCAACAAAGGTGATGAAGGGTCTGGAGAACAAGTCCTGTGAGGAGCGGCTGAGGGAGCTGGGGTTGCTTAGCCTGGAGAAGAGGAGGCTGAAGGGAGACCTGATTGCTCTCTACAACTACTTGAAAGGAGGTTGTAGCCAGGTAGGGGTCAATCTCTTTTCCCTGGTAACAAGTGAGAGGATTAGAGGAAACAGCCTTGAGTTGTGCGAGGGGAGATTTAGATTGGATATTAGGAAAAATTCCTTCACTGAAAGAGTTCCAAGCACTGGAGCAGGCTGCCCAGGGAAGTGGCAGAATCACTATCTCTGGAGGTATTTAAAAGACATGTAGACATGGCACTTAGGGACTTAGGGTTTAGTGGTGGACTTTGTAGTGTTAGGTTTATGGTTAGACTCAATGAACTTAAGGGTCTTTTCCAACCTAAATGATTCTGTGATTCTATTTGATGATTCTAATAAAAAAATGAACTGGAGCTGCTATATAGATTGAGATGGATGACTTTAGGTGATCCTTATGATATGAAAATTATCTCCTGAAAAGAATTCTGAAGTCTGGACACTTCACCTTTTAAAATTGATTAGAAAGTTGTCTAGAATATCTTACTTGCAGTTGTTTGGCTCCACCCTCTGAATGATAGTAATTTAAAAAGAAAAAGCAGCGTATGATTCCAGTTTTTCTGTTGGGCACAGAAGAATCTAAGCTAGAAAATGCAAAGGGATTTAACTTACAAATGGGGGAAGAAATTAATCCCTCTGACGCAGTCTTGTCTAAAATCTGTTTCTGATCTTTTTAAATGTGTAAATTTTCAGATTTAGTGGGATTACTTTGTTTCAAACCAATTAATCATAGGTCTGCTGACAGTTGTGGAAAAATTGATCTTCACTTAATTTAACATAGTCTTGTAAAAGCAGATAAGATTACTGCCTCTCCAGTGATGATTATGTTCTTATGACCGATATTTGGAAGAAATTTCTTTCTGTTAATAAAAAAACCCCCCACAATTGCAGATGAAATGAATTCCAACCTATTTTTTTCTCCTCATCTATTCACAATTGTAGACCTCAGTGCTTAATTATGACAGGTGCTCCAAATGCACGTCCAGCTTTGCTTCACCTTGTCCATGCTTTCACCAAGAATGTGGGCTTGATGATCTGTGGCCACGTACATATGGTAAGTGTATTCTATCTTTACTTTTTGTTTATGGTTGGTGTGGGGTTTTTTTATTTCTTTTTTAAAATGAAAGCATCACTAGATACTGAGAAGTGCAAAAGGAGAGGTTTACTGGTAGGATCACCATTTAGGTATACTACAGAGGAAACTTTGCAAAATTAGTACCTTTTGATCATTTGATACTTAAATGCGGAGGAAGCTTTGTAGGAGTAAAGTGAACATTGGATTACAGCCTGAGTCTCTTTCTGTCCTTGTGACATACACTGTCACGTAATCTCCTATGCTTTGGACAGAGTAGTTGGTTAAAATGATGTGCAGTGTATAGCTAGATTTCCTGACAGTGTTACTGTTTCAGGGAGATTTGATTCCTGTGTAGATTTCTTACAAAGCCTGGTCTAAAATACACCTTTTTGAGCAGTAAATTCAATATCGGTTTAGCCAATAGTTGAAAATTGTGCTTAACCTTTCAGGTAGGTTTTTTTTATTCTGTCAGTTACCAGATTCATTTCATTGGCAGGTGGAACGGTAATGTGAACAGGTGTTTCCTTTCCTGTTCCCTTTCTGCCCAGCCACTAGCATTTTACTAACTTGCCCTATTTTTTTGTCTGCACATGAGGTGTGGGTTTTTTTTCAGGTGGGGATACGTGTGGGCTGTTCTACAAGGATATAATTTCAACAGTTCTTACTTTTTAAAAGTAGTATCTTCTACGGTAGACCTGTAGAGGTTTTGTGGTGGGGGGAAGGAAGCAAGCTTCAAGTAACTACTCTTCAAAATCATGCTTGTTGTGAGTTGTCTTAACTGTGATGTAAGGTGGCTGTCATACTGTGATCTGTACCAAAACTTCAGTTAGCTACAGAGAGGCTATTCCATCTCTGATAAACACTGGTAAATACATTTTAGCATATTGGGATTGTGTAGTTTAGCTTCATACTTTAAGGCCAAACTTCTTCTGTCACGTCACTAAGAACATTTAAGCAAATGTAACTTCAAATACAAAGATGGATTACTCTTAAACATGTTTGAATTTACCACACTAACTAAATATGACTTGCTTCGGATCTAATGAACAGATAAAAGCAAATCACGTTAATGCAATCCACAGAACATACATTTTGTTAAGCAAATATTGGCCAGTTTTGTCTTGAGAAACTTTAATTCTTTTAATTCCTATCTATACAAATTTAAAATTGCAGTGAGTGCAAAGGACAGAAACTGAGTAATACTAGAGAGGTACGATATCATAGATGGAATTACTGTCTTTCCGGAGCAGGGCTGGACTGAGAAGAGTGTCATCCTTCTTGCAAGAGAGCAGTTCTGATAAGAGATTTTCTGGGAGTATATCCTATCTCTATTTAAAATTGCTTTTGTACAAGAAGGATGACACTACCTTATTCTTCACTAACTCTGACCAGTTGGTCAGAGTCTATCCTTTGCAAACGGTATCCTTTTGCAAAAACTGGGCTACTGTGTTCTTGATTCTACCTCGTCCTGTATTCTGCACGTTGATGTCTAGAAGTAATACATTGGTTCATCCTGATGCAAGTAATAAAAAGAAAGTATTTAAAGAGATGACTTTGCAACATAAAACTGCAGAAGTGACACTACTGTGACAGAAGCTTTCTGATTAGGATTATGTACACAGAGGCACATTTATACAGCTTGAAACAAATATTCCTGTAAAGTCATCCTATATCTGTGTATGTTTCATTACAATGCCCTTTCCTTTTAAAACTACATTATGGTTATGGTTTGGAGGACAAGCTTGTGCCATCTGCTGGGGAAGCGGGTTGTGCTCTGTGGGAACAAGATTGCTAAAGCCTAAGCAACCCTCTTCCTAAAAATGAGAATCTGGTCCACTCTTTGCTGCTGATAATGCCTGGTTTTTTGTTGTTTTGGGTTTTTTTGATAGTGTGGAAGCATGTTTTGAAGCTCTTCAAGTTTGAATTGGATTCTAGCAGTGAAAGGAGGGGGGCACTTTATTACTACTTGCACTCATAATTCTTGTTCCCTTTCCTCTTTTTATTTCCTTATTTTGAAAGGGTCCTCGGAGGCAAGCCATGAAGGAACTGTCGAGTGATTTGGCTAAATATCAGCGATGGCTAATTAAAAACAAGATGAAGGCTTTCTATGCACCAGTGCATGCAGAGGACTTGAGGGATGGAGGACAATACTTAATGCAGGTACACCTCTGTCTTAAGTTTTTTTTTAAAACTAAAATGATGAAGATGAACATCAAAATTGGAAGTGTTTTTATACTTTGAAGTATTTTAATTTTGCAAAGTTATCTTAAAACTTTGAAAAATACTTTGTTTTCTGCTTAAGAAAGTAATAGAACCTTTAGTTGTTTCGAGAATATGATTTGTAAAAAATATTTTTTCTTCTTCTTAGGCTGCTGGTCTGGGTAGAATGAGACCTAACACTCTTGTTGTTGGGTTTAAGAAAAACTGGAGACAAGGTGACATGAGAGATGTTGAAACCTATATCAACTTATTCCAGTAAGTAGAAAATGTGGAGGTGTAGCTCTTACGTTCCATTTCAGTATGTTTGGTAATAAGTCAAGAAGATCTTAGTTGCATGAAATCTCTTTCAGGTAGTCTCACATTTTCCATATTGCTGATCTAGCAGTCTTTAATACCTTTTTTTCTGATATGAAAATTAATAAGCAAGTCTTTATAGTTTAAACAGATTAGATTTCTATATAACTCTTTCTGCATCTAGAAAGAGTTGTGGCAACGGTCTGAGGTTTAAGAGTTACTGTCTTTAGAGATGGAACTAGTATCTTATGTGCCAATCTGTGGAATTCTTTAAAGCATAGTTTCTATTGAAAGCGGGGTTTTTCCTACACTTCTGTACAGATTGAGTGTAGTAGAGACTGAATCAACTCTTATGCTGAAGTTCTATCTTCATTAAACCTTGCTCTCATACACAGGAAGTATTTTACTTGTAAGGTACACATCACTGATACACCAAGTAATATAGTAGCCAAAAGGAAATGGGAAAGAAAATCCCAGTGTAATTTGACAGTACTGAAAGGCAGATGAGTTCTGGCTGAAAAATTTAATAAAATAACTTGCGCTGCAAACACTTAAGAAAACCAAAACTTGCTTCTTGCAGTTATGCAGAGAGTTTTTTTGTTTTCCATATATGCTGCTTAACCTGCTTCGTTTGTGCTTTACAATTCTCACTTACTGTGCATTTAACAGAAACAGAGGATGGGAGATTACAGGCAGAGATTAGAAAAGGAAAAAAATCATACCCTCCCACTCTCCCATTTCCTTAAGAGAAAAGCAGGATCACCAAATGTAGTGAAAAGTAAGGAAAAATGTTGGTTAGTTCTTGGTTTTTCCTTTTTTCCTTTTTTATTTTGGAATGGCTTGTGCTGGAAGATCTGTCAAGGCCAACAAGTCATGTGGTTCTCCACATCTCAAAAGAGAAACCTCAGGAGGTAATAACTGTAGGTCAAGCGTATTTCTGGAAAATCTCTGGAAAATTGAAAGTTTCTGAAGCACACAATAGAAACACATCTAATCTGTGGAGATTTAAGAAATTAAGTAATGAATTTAAAATATTCACTAATGGACAAAACATTTTCTTCTTAAATCAACCTCAATTTTTCTTGCATTTATTATAGAATATGTTGATACTTTGAACTTTCCTAATCAAGCCTTACTATTTCTAAAGAGAAGTGTTTAATGAGTGAAATCTTGAGAAATTTGTCTGTGGAAATGATATGGGAGGGAGTTTTCTGATTTATGGTTGGTTGTAATGAGGTATTTCTATTTAAAAGACTGATGATTAATAGCTGATGCAAACTGTATTATATGGTTAAGTTCATGTTTTTCTGTCTTATATCTTGGGATTTTTTTTGTCCTTCATTGTAGTCCACTTCTACTGTGCCATTTATTCAGGCTTTTTGTTTCTACAATAATGAAGTTTTCCCTCTTAATTTTTTAAAGGAGCGAGTTCCTTCTCCATCAGATAGAATGGGAATAGGCACATTATAGCTAACTTACAGCTAATTTGATTCTAAATTACAACTTCACAGGTGTTTTTAATACCCAAATGTTTTGAAAAGACATCAGAAAATTTTAGTTCTCAGATCAAGGAGATCTACTCAAAATAAATCCCTTTATTGATGGGGGTGAGATACACTGAGAAATCTCAGTTTTTATCTCACCTGTGCAGAACTTGACTGACCTGTTCATGTTGCTTTTATTTAATCGCTGCTTACAAGAGGAGAGGGGCAGTAGAGGGAATAGATATCCTCTCAATGTGTTGCTTTTCAGAATGTGGTGTTCAGTTCACTGATGCAGTTGATAGTTTGGAATTGAACCTGAAAATCTAGTGTGATTTGGGAGTTTAAGTGGCAGTGTTTAATCACTGGACTTTGTTCAAAGGAGGTGTGTAAAATAGGTCCTTTGGGAAAGAAAAAGTTGTAAAATACTTTGGTTTTGTTCCTTTTGTTTAGCGATGCCTTTGATATTCAGTATGGTGTAGTTGTCATCCGCCTAAAGGAGGGCCTGGACATTTCTCACCTTCAGGGCCAAGGTAAGATTTATTTTGTTTCATCTGGTGAATAGCTGTTCTTATTCCCTTTTAGTACTGCTCTCTGAAAATAATAAATGAAGAGAAGTTATTAAAAAAAAAAAACACCACCAACAAACCAGAACATCACTCTTCTTACTGAATAAAAATCCCTGAAATGAGCAAGTCTGAAACATAAAATAAGAATAACCCATGTTTAGCAATATGGTTTTCTGTGTATTTCAGCTTTCTGTATTTGTAAGCTGTATGTGGTTGCTTCCCAAGGATTTACTATTTTACTGAAACAAATCAAAGAGGCTGCCAAATTGGTATTAAGTATTTGGGACTCAGGTCTAGAAATCATGACAATAACAAATGCATGATCCAAGAATGCTGTGGGTCTGGTGTGGGTTGCCAATCCCTACACACTAGTTTAGAGACCTCAGCAGTAGTCTCCCAAGTTCGGAAAGATTTTCTATTTTCAATGTAGAAGAGTTGGTTATGCTTTGTAGGTAGTGGTCTTAAGCCAAATGGTATAATTTCAGTTAAATTTCAAGCAGAATACTGAAAGAAGCCTGTGAGCTTTGGCGGCAAACATCTACTGAATTGATAATGTCTAATTTGTTTGTAGCTTGCTCCATACAGCGTTGCTACAATAAGGAATAATACTTATGACACAAGTTCTGTACGGGAGCATCTTCCTGAAAGAGGGGAGGGTTGTTCCTTCACTGGAAACATATGAATGTCTTCGGATTTGGAGAGAGGCAGAGAGCCTGTCACTGTGTGCAAGAGGGCAGAGGAGTATGAGAAACGGCTCTGAAAGGACTGAAACTGCAGTGTGAAAACAACACTGCCGAGAAGACTGGGAAATACAACACAAAGGTGTCAGAAGATTCTTAGTATTCACTGGGGACTGTGAGTTTGCTTTAATTCTGGCAGCTACCAGGTAGCTCCACTGAAGCCAAACCTGGAAAAAACACTTGGCTGTGAGACATACTTGGTCTGGGCCTTGTCTAAAAGCTCATCTTCCTCTTGGAATTAGAGTAGAAATGGAAAATGTTTCACAAAGACTTTTTTTTTCCTCCTGGTTGTATTTCCTCAGTATTAACTAGCTCTGTTTTATGTTTAGCCTGTGGTAATGCAGTCATCACCCAAAATCTGGTAAGGAAGTAGCAGGAAATTACAGCTCTGCTCAGAGGAGCGGCCTTTTTGTACTCTGAAGCAGTTCATATAAGGATTTTTTGTTGTTGTTTTCAGCTTTTTCTTTTCCCGCTCTCTTTGCCGTAGCATAACAGTTGCAGTAGTGTTTAACCAACTGTGAACCATCTGAGTATAGTCACGTACCTCTATTGATACTATTTGGAACAACTAAATGGTTTATAATGTTTCTTTGCTTTCTCAAAGAGGAGTTACTGTCATCCCAAGAAAAATCTCCGTGTACCAAGGATGTCATAGTAAAAGTGGACTATAGCAAGAGGACCGAGACAGACACTTCTATAGCTTTTGCTCCATCATCTAGTGAAAGAACTCCCACTCTGCATAAAGGTAACTTGATAGTTAGTAATGAAATTTGAATTCTTACGCTCTGTCACTCGCTTCTCCGTTCCTCTCTCCCCTTGCCAAGGAATTATTTAAGGGATTTTTATGTCTGTGGATCAGAACTGTGTCATGCTTTTCTAGCTGTTCATGTCTAATCACTTAAGTACTTTGGTTTAGAGCTTACCAGTACGTAAAATAAATCTTTCATGTCTAGTTCCCTAAATAAAACAGGTGGTAGACAATGACTTACAATGGATTTTCTTTGTTAATGAGTTTGCCAGGCATTAAAAATTGCTTGAGAATTGTGCTACACATCTATATATTAAGTGTGATCTGAAGGCTGCTAAATTTATAAAGGTTTTTTCACCTCAGACTAGAATATTATATGCATGTTAACAGACACAAATCATTCGAGATACTTTGACGTGACAATATCCAACTTTCCTGTTTTTAAAGTAAAAGCTTGGAGTGACTTAATCGTTAAGTGAGCAATGTGATTATTTTTTTCTTTTTTTTAAGAAGTACAAATAAATCTCAGGATCTGGTAGACTGCATTTGTGTGCTTTTCTTTGTATGAAAATCCATTTCATTCTACATCTTTATTTTCTAGTTTTTTTTATATACACGAGTAGTGTTTTCATTAACACCACAAAGGAAATTAACCTTTTTATTTTGTATCTTTAAAAATCTTTCAGAGGAGGACGAGGATGGAAAGACTCCAACACAACCACTGTTGAAAAAAGGCAGGCATTTTCCACCTTTTTATGTTAAATCATTCTTTCGCATTGTTAATTTCAGTTTTCCTTTTGTACTCCTTTCTACACGTATGTATGAGAGAGAGGAAAATATCAACCATGCAACATTGATTTGTTTCTTCATATCTGCTTTGGAATGTGCTTCATCTTTAAGGATTAGGCGATGGAAAAATGCAATTTTGTGGAAGTTCCCAGAACAAGTTGCTACTGCAAAAGGATTGTGTGTGTGTCTAAGATATGAACATTGGATTTTTTTTTCTTTTGTTCTTAAGTAACATTTGAAATGCATTCAGGAGCTTGCTTAGCTCTCTGACTTGAGTGCCTGTCTGGGTCCTTACCTGATTCAGGAGTAAGGGAAATATTGTCTAGTAGAGTGGAAGTGCTCCATCAGTCTATTCAGTAGATCTTCTAAAGCCATGGTTGTTGCTCTGTTATTTGGAATTGTTCAATAGCTTGCGAATTAAGGCATAATATAGCCACTCAGTGACATTAACATCTGAAAAAATGCGAAGTAGTCATTCAGATAAACAGCATTTAGAGAGATGAATTGAGCAGCTTGCACTTGCTGATTTATTTCAGACTTTTTTTTTTTGAGTTCAGCAAATGTTTTTGCCTTAACTAAGGTTTATCTAACTTTCTTGACATTTTCTTCATGATTTCAACAGCTAGAAGCTGTTGTGTTTTAATAATGGAAAGTGAGATTACATCTTGAAGCATAAGATGGCAGTTTGGAAGAAGTCCCAGTATGCAGTAAAGCAGTTTATTAATGTAAATCAGTCACAGATGTATTCTAAATTTAAAAATCCCTAATAAAATAAGGACTGAGATGAATATCAAACTCCTGTCTCTTGTTCAAACTGAGGGTTTAATTAAGGGGAAAGGGGTTAGGTTTTTTCTATAGCTTTAAAAATGTATATTTACCTCTGATTGAAAATGCTGTTGTTGTCTTGTTCTCAGCAAATCCCATAACTTTATTACACAAAATGGTCTATATTGTGCTTCAGAGCCTTATACATGCAAAACAGTACTTGTTGTTTTGTAGACAGAATTCCAATGCACAGAACTAGGTTTTATTTTAACCACATGCTTAAAGAAAAATAGATTTAAGGGAAGAAGAAGAGTGCTTAGGACATGCTGTTTACTTGTAAATTACTATTTACATGTTTTTAGGGAATTTTGTCACATGCAGAAGGTAGCAACAGTGCATGACCTAATGCTCTGAAGTATGTATGCAAGGTTAGTTAAATCATCCAGGCAGATGACTGTATAAACCTCTTACAGATTCTTTATTTGTCAAATGTCTGCTAAATTACTTAGAGATTTAAATCTTGAACTACTGAAGTTACGAGTTTGGAGGCTCCCTAAATATAGCTCCATTTATATCCATTAAATCAAAATTTGGAGGGGGGGGGAGGGGAGGGAGAATTTCTATTTAAACTTAGAGATGTCACAAAATATTAAGAAGTGGCATTTGATGAATTTCAGGGTGAATAAGCAAAACACTTAAATGAAATTTCATGATACTTTTTTCCAGAGTCAAAGAGCCCATCTTCTCCTTTAAACTTGGCTGACCAAAGACTTCTTGATGCTAGTACCCAGTTTCAGAAGAAACAAGGCAAAAGCAATATTGATGTCTGGTGGCTCTTTGATGATGGAGGTAATGTGTTTTATAATATAAAAGTAAATGTTGAAAAAAAAAAATTATTGCATTGATTTTGAATTGATTGTTAATAGATATCTTTCAGTCAATTCATGTGTAGATTACAAATTTTTACTATTAAACTAACATGATGCTATGTTTTCTGAATCATTCAAACATTCTGGTCAAAATACAGGTTTGACACTGTTGATTCCGTATCTTCTTACAACCAAGAAGAAGTGGAAAGACTGTAAGATCAGAGTGTTCATTGGTGGAAAAATAAACAGGATTGATCATGACAGAAGAGCGTAAGTTTACCTTTAAAAATTTCATTTCAAATGCTAATAGAGCATGTTACACAGTAGATGACTTTCATTTTCTAGTAGCCTTCTTTCAGTTGTTCTTTGTTTGAGGTGTAATCATATTCTATTCCCTTTCTTCAAAAAAATTTCCATTTCCCCCAGATTGTTTTGGACAAGATACCTCAGATTAAACTAATTTTTCTGCAGCATTGTCTGACACTAACATGTTCAAATATTTTCTGAGTTTGTCTTTAAGGGAGAGCTCTTAGTTTTATACTTTTAAATTTTTTTTTTCCCAGAGCTTGTTGTTGATTTACAGCCATATGCTAAGTTAACTTAAATTTTTTTTTCTATCACACTTAAGTTGCTTTTTTTCCCCTTAAACGAGTATTTTTATTACCAAACACCTATCTGTTTAGCCTGTGAAATAATTAAAAATCTGATTATGCATCAAGGCTTGTTTTTTCTGATACAGGATGGCTACTTTGCTCAGCAAATTTCGGATAGACTTCTCGGACATTATGGTTCTTGGGGATATTAATACTAAGCCAAAGAAAGAAAAGTAAGTCTCAAAAGCCCCAACTTGTTTGTAAGTTGAATTCTTGATGTCTTTCATGAATTTAGAATACTTCATTCTTTCCTACATAACAGTTTTGATAGAGTAGTTCCTATGACATCCAGTGTTCCATGAAAATGCAGGAAATAAATTAAGCAGTAACTCCTATATCCAAGAACATAAAATTTTGTATGTTTACAAATCTCTGGTCCTCAGACTGTAATAGTAAATTCAGTAAAATACAGTTTAAAAAAATCAAATTTGTCTGGAGCTATCTCCTTTGAAAAGAGAAATGCTCACAAAAACTTAAATGGTCTTTATCTTACTTGGAGTCTTAGTTTAATGTAACAAAGCTTGGTCTTCAGATAGCCTGATCTATTTATTTATTTTTTTTATAATTACTTCAACTTCTAATTTACACAGGAATGATCATACATGCAATATTTCTGATTTTCAAGTTTAAAAAATATTAATTGTAGATGGCTTTCAGTACAAACTTATAACAACGTATAAGATCTAAAAATATTATCCTCCTTTCTGTTCAAGTCTTGTTTAGTATGTTAAAAATATCTTTTACATGGATATGCATGTATCTGAATAATTTGACGTCATGCAAATTAAGAAATACTATTTTACAATTTATATAAATGGTAAATGCTAATATGCATTCTTTTATACCCTGCTTTTTAATCGCCTTTTCTTAAATGTATAGAATATATTAAGCAACTAAAATGGTAGAGTACTTCTGGCACTCTGATGCTTTTGGATGTCTTTGCTCCAGAGAGCCTCCTCCTATACAATGTGTAAACTTAGAGGTACCACACAGTTCTGCGTAAGAAGTTGAGATTGCAGAATTACATGGAACTATTTTTATTTCATAGAAGTGATCCATGAGTTATTTCTTCTGAGAGCATTTTTTAACAGTTGCTATGCTGTATAACAGAATATTGTTAATACTTCTCCATTTTTTTCAGCCAAAAAAATAGCAGATCACATTTGGTTTTTTCCCTTTTGATGAAGGTGAAGTCATTTTATCAACTAACTTCAGTAAAGACCACAAAGGGTAGAAAAAAAAGGTGGTTTTTCAGTAGTGTAGGGGTTTGCTGGAGGAACTGGAAGACCTCAGTTAGAAACGGGCATGGGGGAGTGTTTAACTATACAGAAGCTAACACCTTACACCTACTGATATTACAATATATCCCAGGAGGTATTCCTTAATGTTTGTTAAACTTTCCATACTGTAATTTGCAACCACCGAAGACTGGCAATACCTTGTTATCTTTATTAAAAAAACATTCAAATAACATCAGAAGGCAGTTATTTCATTGGACCTAAGGCATACATTTTAGTATTATCCACTAAAAATCTTGTTTATTTTTCTCACATCTCACGTGCTGGGGCTATTCAAAGACAAGGTACTTTCATAACTTGTGGCAGCCTTTGTTTGTTGTTCAAGTATTCTAATGTGGGTAGAGACAATAAAAATACCAAAGTAAAAATCCTAATGGCACTAGAATGAGACTTGATAGCTATTTTTTTTTCAGTGTGACTTGTAAACTCCTTCTCTTTCAAATTTAATTCTGTAGAAGCTACTGTTAGTTACTATACATTTTCTAAGGTACTACTCTTCAATTTTCAAACTATTAAAGTAAAACTCTAGCAAAAGTTTGGGGTTTTTTTAACTGGCTAAAATTTTATATCTAGTTGCATGATGAACTTTATATTTAGTTGTGTGATGAACAGTACAGATGTCCCTGTTTGTTCAATTATCATGTCTGCATATACAAAGAGCTGATTTGATGTTGTAGCTGCAATTGACAGTGAAAAAATTGCAGTTCACTTTATTTTTACACGGTAATAAAATTTACTTTCTGATACCATGGAAGTCATTGCTGAGGTATGGACTCATACGTACTTCAATATGGTTTGTTCACTTAATTGTTTCAGTATTGCAGCTTTTGAAGAAATGATAGAGCCCTTCCGACTTCATGAAGATGATAAAGAACAAGAAGTTGCAGATAAAATGAAGGAGGATGAACCATGGAGGATAACAGATAATGAACTTGAGCTTTACAAAACAAAGGTTCTGTGTTCTTTAGTGTTATGTTAAATGTTGCTAAAGTTTTTTCTCCTACTATATTTGTGGATGTGGTATCAATGGGTTAATTCTTGTCACTCTCTCTCTTCCATAGCTGGTTTTATGAATAGCTGATGGAAAGCAACATCTAAAACCATTTAGATGGTTCACCAAAAAAAAAAGTTTCCGCATTCTAGGTGGGAGGGAGGGCTAAACTGCTTTCCTACAGTATTTCAGCAGTTAATTTAGAATAATACCGTCTATATTCAGCTGTTTAACTTTTTTTTGACCAAACTAACATTTTTTTGCTTCGTTATTATAAGAAAAAAAAAATAACCCACCACATCTAATTGTGATGTTAAGGAGCAATTAAACATTTTTCTCTTCTCAAGTGCTTCTATAGAGGAGACTCAGGTAGCATCCTATTACAGGATGCAGATACAGACAAGTATCCAAAGAAAGACTGGTTAAGTTTCAGTGATCTTCTGAAGTTCTTCAAGATGGTCCTGAGTATATTCCACCCTTATCTTCTTTTTCCTATCTGGGTTTTTACAACCTCTCTGAGGTCTTGCAGTAGAGAAGAAATAGGAATGATAGGTCATTCTGCATTGGAAGTGTTTTAAAAAAAGAAAAGAAAAGGCAGGAATCTGTTTAACAGGTAGGTACAGATTGACTGGCAGCTGCTGCTGAGATCTCTTAACTGCATATTACAAAAGGGCTCGAGGGAGTGGTGGTGGTGCAGATTTTACAAAGTACAAGTTACTTTATAGTTAATAAAGTGCTTGATGCCTTGCTGTTCCTTATGTCTACAGACACTGCCAAAAGTGAGGTAACTGAAATGATTTATTCTTTTGTCCGCTGATAGCGTAATTGTTTCTGCAGACACTAGCCCACAGGCTAACTAGACTTCAACTCATCTGAGAACAACAAAACTATAAGAAATGGTTAACTCAAAATGTTTGCTAGGAAGTTATTGGACACAAGGGAACTGAAAATCACTGAGGAAGCTACCTCAGATGTTAAGACAGGATAGGGTAGTAAAAAAAAAGGGAGGCCCATTATGGAAACAGGCTTAGGAAATGAAGATGGGGCTTCACTTCTGTAAGACCCGCTCACTATGAGCTTAGAGAATATAGTTAAAAGAACCTTGAAGAGAGCATAAGGGGCTCTTGCTTTCAGGAGCTATGGAGGATGGTATCATTATTAGAAGGACTACCTTAAATTTATCTTTCATAGTACTTGCCTTATTTCAACATTTTAAGGTTACTGCTTTTTTCTCTCCTAGCCTTGCAACCATAGGTATTTCCGAAAAGTGAACCAGTTGCCAAACTGAGGTGGAAGTCCATACTTTCTCTAAATGACTCATACCAATGGATCATAACTCTTTTTCATTTTTCTTGAATAAATGAAGTTTTTGTAGTTTTATATAAGACAACTTCCTAACAAGTTTCATTTTGATTACAGACTTACCGTCAGATTAGGCTAAATGAGTTGCTGAAAGAACATTCAAGTACAGCTAACATAATTGTCATGTAAGTAAATGATTTTTACTGTTATTCTAATGGATATACAACTATAATTTGAAATATAAATACATGTAAATACAGGTTACAACAAAGCCTGTGCCTTAGCATTAAAGTATAGAAATACTTCAGGAGGTTTCAGTGCTGAAAGTATTTATTAGAAGTATGGAGCTACTATACTGATGAACAGAACTGTGTAGTTTCATGCTTCTGATACACTGCTTTAGGTGATCACGTCGACATTTGTAGTGCAGCTCAGGATTCTCACATTCCTTCCACTACCGCATGCCAACTATTCCTCTCTTTCAGGTCCTTCCTTTCAGTTCTTTTTCTAGGAAATCTCTCTAGATAAAGTTAGATCATCATCCTGCTGATGGATTTCCATGGAATCACTTTTGGTGTAAACAATGAGAATGCAGATCGTAGGTTCCTTCGCTGTTTTTCTTCAGGAGCCTCCTTCAGAGCTCAGTGAAGTAGTACTACCAGTGAAGTTTGAGTAGGGCAAATACAGTAGTTTTTTCAAAAGAAAAGAGTATGGCGTGTTTTGGAAGGACTGTGAGAAGGAATGTTAGACTGCACCAACCTGGCATCATAAGAAAAAGCTGTATTTTAAAATCTGGAAGTCTTTGAAGAAACCATTCTTAACTGAGGAGAATCCTCCGAGAAGCTACCTGAATATAAAATGGTAGCAAGAGGTCAAAAGTGAGGGGTAAATAGATGTAAAGGCATGTGCTGCTTAAGATACGAACTCTCAACTCATTAAGTGAATTCTGAGGGGAAAAAAACAAAAACTAAAATGATTAGAAAATTTGATTTAACATCTATCTCTTTGCAAAATCATACTTTTCATATTTAAATGATATGACTTGTACTCCACAAGGTTTTTCTAATTGTTGAATGTTTTTTTTTTTTTTTTTCTTGTGAATTGTAGGAGTTTGCCAGTTGCACGAAAAGGTGCAGTTTCTAGTGCACTATACATGGCCTGGTTAGAAGCTCTTTCGAAAGATCTGCCACCAATTCTCCTTGTTCGTGGAAATCACCAGAGTGTTCTTACCTTCTATTCCTAAGACTACTGCACATGGGACAGCTATGATGAAATGGTACTTCAGTGCCCAGGGGAGAGTGACTGACATGGTCTATAGTTCATTAACATCACAAAGGCAAAAAGTGACTCTTCTTTCACTATTTCACTGACTTGAAAGCACACAAGGAAAGTCACTGTATTTCTAAAGTTGTGACATATTCAGTTTTATTCTATATTTTCTGTAATTTAATCTTGCTTAATGGGGGAGGATTCCTTGTTAGACTGAAGAACAAGACAAGCTTTTTGTTTTGCTATTTGAATAGCAGCAATAAAGTGTTTTATTTTTGATCAATGAAAGGATTATAGATTTATAAAAGCCTTTTAGCCTTGAGGTGCCTTCTGAAATTAACCAAATCTCATCCATACATACTATTTTGTAAATTTATGTAGAATGTCAAAATCTGCCTTCAACTAAGAGTTTAGATCAGACTTCCTTTAGTTTCTAGTCTCTTCCATATTACAATAAAAATGAATGCTGCTTTTCAGTCTTCCATTGAGCTATTAGTTCTTAGTACTGTATGTTTTCTATTGTCAGAAAGTTTTTGGTTTTTCATTATTATATCTGTTAGACTTAAAGGTGAGAATTGGGGCAGGTCACCTGAACTAAAACAAGTTCCTGATGTTATTATCAAGACTTTGTGCTACTAAATTTTGTAACAGTTCAAATAAAACTAATTCTGCTAGCAGAGAAAATCCTTTTCTCAAATTTCACAATGTGTACTACTTTATCACTAGTCTGAGATACACAGCTAACATTAGCTACTTTGGTGAAGGATACTGGTCAATCTTTGCTCTGTAGCTCTAATATGAAACCAAATTCATCTTACTGGCTGAGGCTTTTTATCTTGCTACAAACTAGAAACAAAAGACCTGTCCTAGTTCTTGTCCTGTTACGTTTTGGTGTCACTTTCAACTTATTTTGAAACAAAACTCAACTTAAGGCTTGAATGGGGATAATAAGCAATGTGATGCTATCTAACAGAAAACAGTAAACACTATGTGGAATCTTGCTATCCAATATGACATGTAAAAGCTACAGTTCTCTTGCATTTTTCAACAAATGGTTAAAAGGACCACTAGTTACTAGGGGAGATGTTTTTAGGTCAATTCCTTTAGTTGTCAGAAAACACATTTAGTCTTATTAAATAATACTCAGGTTTGATCATCTAGCAATTTAGATCTTTCCATACGTATCCTACCTTATACATTTTCTATGTTTAATAAAGAGACTGCCAATCTTGAGTGCCCTTTCATTGTATATTTTGAAAACGTCATAATTTAGTCTACTACGAACACCTACACAAGAAATTTCACTTGAGCCTTTGTATAAAGGTTATAATGTGAACTGTTTTTTAAATTCTTAATGTATTTTGGATAGAAAGAATTGCCTAAAAACATTTCACAAGCTTTCGATATTAGCATTCGACATGCTACTAGATCAGTTTACCAGTGGTTGAGTGACTTTCATTTAAGGATGCACAGAAAAAGTGTATTTCTATGCTAAATACAAGATCAAATTGAAATGTAACTCTTTCTGTTGAAGGACAAAGCATAATCGTTGTGTGGCAAGGTGGAGCTTCAAGGTTGTGATTAAAAATATTCTACACAGTGCAGTATACACTGTCAAGTTCTTGGTAAACTGCAGAAAAAATCTTTTTTTTGCTGTTTCTGTCAATTGGATTTGAGACTATTAAATCATTTCACTTTAAAAAAAAAAAAAAAAGAAAAACAAACATGCATGTTTTGCTGCTAAGTGTGAGGTAACTGATGCCAGCATGAACCCAGCTTGTTGTGATAAATATGGTAAGACAGTTTGCAGTAGAAGTGCTGTTCCTTCCAGGTGAGGAGGTGGGGATCAAACTGACCAACATATCAGTTACAGGTTCTGCAATATTTTTTAGGGAGTGAGGATGTCACATTGTGAATATGGAATCATTGCCATGTTTCTTCTTGTTTTGTGGGTTACATTCTTTTGAACAGATGGACAGTAAGGCATGGACTTAGTGCTGCTATCTTAAAAAAAATTTAAAATGTGCACAGGTACACTTATTTAAAAGATTTTTGCCCATTCAGGAAACCATTGCTTGTGATCTGTAACACAGAAACCAAATGAAGTGTGTGTATACATGCATATATGTGTATAAAATTATATAAAATATATCTAAATATGCATATGGGGATAGTTAAGGTAATGTCTGTGAAATAACATAGGATGCTTTTCACATGCACTCTCGGAAGTCCACTAACGCTAGGCACAAGATCAATTTTCAACATTATTTGCTACCCTACAATTTCAGCAGTTAATGGTAATTATTTGCAACAGATGTCAGTTAGTGGTCATCACTCCAACTTCTGCTTTGATTTTGATGCTAAATTTAGTTATGTTCCAATCATTATTAATTACCTTAAATAATGAAATCACTTACACGTGGCAACTCATACCTTCTGTAGATGCGGTTTCTTTGTATGGGTTTAGAAAGACAGTAATAGCTGGAGAAAATCAATTATTTATTTGTTCACTTGTATTTAGGTTTCCTTTTACATACATTCTTTTTATATGCTTTTAATGACATTACATATTTAAAAATAACTGAAAATAATTTAAAGATTTGAGCGTTAGTGGGTAATGGCCCACTTGGTTTGGAGATGTAAGATTTGATACTGTACTGTAACTGTCACACACAAATGCTTTTCTAATGTTTTAATGTAATTATTGCAGTTAATACTTTGTACCAGGGGGATGTCACTGCAATAAAAGGAAATGAATTCAATACAACTGTCTTGTCTAACAAAGCCTTTTTTTATTGGTGGGGGATAGGGGATAATGTTCATAGTTTAACGGGTAAGTGCTGAAAATAGTTCCTGATTATGTGAGTATGCTTGTTGCATGCATCTGATACTTTATTGTGGAATTTGCACAGGACCACGAGTAGAACTTAAAGCCATTCAAGTGTCTGGTATAAGGAGACAAGTGTTTTGTTCTCAGGGGGAATGTTTGCCACTACTGGGTTAGGAACAGCAGTGGTTGCATAACAAAAATAAACCTTGTTTCGCTCTCTAAAATTTGTCATGACTTGGCAGACAATGCAGACCAATCCGCAATATGTGGTATGTTCGAGCTGGAACGTTAGTATCTGAAAATTTGTTCTATTACATATGCAATTTGTTTTGCCTCTGCATACAGTGAAGGAGTGTTTAACTCTTCTTTCTCCCTCAAAATAGTAGTCCACTAGGATATGAGCAAATACGTTGGGAAAAGAACTTGTAAAACTCACTTGCAAAGCTGCTTGTAAGCAAAACACATTTGGCCTTAACTCCACTAATGTACATACAACTAGCAACTACTTGAAAAATCTAAGTTTAAGAGCATAATGAGAAATGGCAAGTTGTTTTTTCATATCAAATGATACTTGGAACCACTCTAGAACTTTTCAACCCAGTCAGTTTTGGTGTTTTGCAGTGTAGCTGAGTGACTGAGAATTTTTATTTGAAAATTAACCTTTAATAAATTCAGACCTTTACTATATATCCTTAATTTGCTAAATACTTGTTAAGTTTTTCCATGCATTTAAATGTAGGCCTTGAGAGTGAAGTTTGGATGGCATTGGCTCTAACCTGTTTCAGTATGTAAAGAGGTAGAGGAGAAGGTATGTAGCAATTTTTCTAGATCATCCTATTTGCTGGAGGAGTGGTTAATCTAAATAATGACATAGTACCGTTAGCTGAATTCACAGATAAGTGACTTCACATATGCTTTCGAAGCTAAAATGAAAATTGGATCAAGGTTGATCGTATCACTTGGCTACACAATCAAACAGTGCAGGTTCACACTCTATAGTAGCCTGTTCTGGTTTTGTTTTGAAACAGGAAAGCAGGACTCTCGTCACCTTGGTGAATGTTCTTCATTAGTCTAGTTACACTTCTTGTATCACCTTTGTGGGATCCTGTAAATCTTGCCTCCACACTTAAAACCTGGTTTATGTTCAGATGCAGGGGAAACTAGGCTTCAGGTCTGTGGGACTAAGGAGGCATTGAACGGTGTTCTGCTTCAGTACCCCTGCCTTCCTTCCCTTTGGTGCAGGGTGAAAACTTCTTGGCACTTACTTAACAGTGCATCATCAAATCTTTCTTGGTACTCTGTCTCTTGACAGCATGGTGTGGAACAGGTTTTCAGAATTAAGACTGTGGATTAGGTTGATGGAGGCTGATGCCTGCATTTAGGAGAGGGGGAAACAGGCTGGTAGAAATAATCTTCATTGACTTTTGAAATGGAGCAGTAAATGTTGAAGCAGTAGCAGGCACCTTCTCCAAACAGAAGGACCAAAGACCTTTCTCTTGAAACATAAGGTGCCTCATACGCCCAAGGCTCATCTCACAATGACAAAGAAACTGTATGCTATCCTTTGGGCTGTATGCATCAAACTTGCTGACAAGGTGCACAACCAGAAGTTACCTGTGTGACCAGGTGTAAGTCAAGCCCATGCTGACTGCTGACATTCCCTGTTCCTCCTGGTGTCACAGAACTGACAGCAGAAAAAGGAACCCGGGAACAGTTCCTCTGCTGGACTCACCCTCGATCTGCTCTTTTTCTTCCCGAACAGGTTGGCTTTGTAGCTCCAGGAATCTGCTTTCCACCCTTCCCTCTACCAGGCTGCTTCCCTTCCCTGCCCGCGCTGCTTGCGCAGGCCCAGGAGCGGCTAGGCTGC
>NW_009619265.1:43323-43545 GCF_000690535.1 Cariama cristata | reverse complement strand
CTCGTGGGACCTCTCCCGGCAGCCCCTACGCCGTGCCACAAACGCGGGCACGACGGCGGAGGGCAGCTCTCCCAGCCCGGCACCGATGCGCTATTGCCCTTGCAACGAGCCAACCCTGCTCCTGCTGTTCCCCTCCGCTCCCCCCAAATATTTTCTTTTTTTTTCTTTGCCAAAAGCACCGTGCACAAGCCGGGGAGGGCAGAATCCCCCGATGGCAGCATC
>NW_009619265.1:40973-43274 GCF_000690535.1 Cariama cristata | reverse complement strand
ACCCGGTCCCTTGGCCCCCGGTAGCCCCCTTCCCCCGAGAGCCCCCGGTCCTGTGCGCGCTCCCCAGGACCGCGGGTGGGATGGGATCCTCTCCGGGACCGCCTGAGCCAAAGGGGTTTTCATCCAAGCGACTTACGTGCTAGCAATACGCTTCAGCAGTTTCTTTACCCAAGGGGCGTCAGGATTCACGCACACCTTCCCTGAGGTTTTTAATTTAATTCTGAAACGCAAGGAGAGTTTATGAGCATCGCCCTCCCCGCCGAGGGCAGGGACCCGAGCCGCCGGAGCCGACCGGCACGGCTCAGCTCTCGCCGACAGCCGGCGGGTCGCAGAGAGCCGTAGCCACGGGGGGAAGCCACGGCACCGTCAGGAAAAAGCAAGATGCAACATGTTCCCGTGCGGAGCGGAGACCACGCTTGAAGCCCAGAGGTGACCGTTCAAAGTCAATTTTCTCTGTAGATTTACAAACGTGTCAACGCCAAGCAGTTAAAGAAATCCTGCACTTCTGCTTAACGCACTGCTTTCGTCAGCAGTAACGAGGTCAAGGCTCGACCCAAGATGCTGTTTGCTTTCCGAAACGTTGCGCGTCGGTAGTGGAAAAACTGGTGATGGCTCATCCTGCCTTGGTGTCCGTGGATGTGCATCCTCCGAACTGCAAACACCCCCCTCCCTTCACACCCCCTGTCCCCCAAGCACCAGCATGAGGAAACCACCCTCTCCCTTGCTGGAAAGGTTCCTTCAAGCCCTGGGCACCGCCGGCAGGTTGCCTGGGATTGCAATTCCTGCACCTGAGCTGACCTGATGTTTCTCAGCCCCAAAGCGTGAATGAGCTCGCCGGCATTTTCGCAAAGCTTTAGTTTTTAGGAAGGGAGCGGAAAAGCAGGGGGGGTCGCAGAAGGAAAGGTGCGACGCCAGCCCCGCGGGAGCCGGAGGAAAAAGCCGGTTCGTGCCCGGCGCGGGGCCGGCAGCACTTACATGATCTCTGTACGCCTGCAGGTGCTTCCCACAGGTCTGATCTCAATGCTCTCGTATCTCTTTGGACTGATATAGTCCGAAGTTGTCTTTACGCACCGACAGTTCAGGTTTCCGTTCACCTCCAGGATGGCTGAGAAAGAGAGAAGGCAGCAACTTACCGAGACAAACAGCGTTATTGAGAGACGCAGCAACTCCAGATCTCTCAGAGAGCCGAAGAAAGTGTCCCTTTCCACGCCTTAGGGACCACGGGAAGAAACCGTTATCTGTGCCTCTACCTCGGTACCCGGCTCTCACGCAGCTCCCGAAAGCGGAGTTGGGTGCTAGCAGAGGCGGCCGGGCGTGCTCTTCCCTTGGCTACGAGAAAAGCCCCCAACTCAAGAGCCAGGAGGGCTCCCAGGCTCCTCCGGTCCCTCTCAGCGCAGGATGCAGGTGATGCCCACCCGTGGCGAGGACTGCGGCAGGCTGGGAGCCGACGGCCGTGGGTATCTCTGCAAAGACACCAGAAGCTCACCTGCGTGGGCCGAGTGGGACAGCACCAGCACCAGCACCAGCACCCACGGGAGCACCGGGGATCCCGTCCCCTCCCCAGCCGGCGCTCGCATCCTCGCAGCAGGCTCGGCCCCGGAGACGGTCTGAGGAATGGGGTGAAGAAACACCCCTATTTATTTGGGAGGGTCATGCTCTGACACAAGCGGCGAGATTCAAACTTCAGCAGTCACACCTGACCAGCAGACCGTGAACAGAGGTGATGTAATTTCTCGGATGCTCCCCGCAGCCGGGTCAGAAGCTGAATTTACAATATAATTGATTAAAACCAGCCATTGGGACAAAGGGCATGTTTGGACTCCCCACGTAATCTTCCCCACGCCCCGTTTCTGATGAGCTGGGTCTGTACAAACATCGCTCTTTGTTCCCTTTAGCATTTACCCCTCAACCACAAAAAGAGCCCAGAATAAAATCGGAGCGCAAGCCCTGGGTAAGCAGGGTTTTTTTAATGCACTCAGATATTTACATAATTTTTCTTAGGGCTATAATTCCCCGACGCTATTTTTGCTATCGCTTACATCAGCAAAAACACCTAGCACCGTACCGTGGAAAAATAATAAAGATCTCTGCTGTACGTTTCCACTCCGACCCTTCAAATCGAGCCCTTTGCAGTCCGAGCAAAACCTCCAGGAAACGCAAGAGCCGACTGGTACAGTAGCACCAGCAAAAAGCAAAGTATTCCTCCATCTGTGAGCAAGCGCTGACAAGCACATTTACCAGCAGCGCCTTTCTTGGTACCAGCGACCCGGGAGCCAAACACAGATGGGGGCCAGAGAGCAG
>NW_009619265.1:35362-40949 GCF_000690535.1 Cariama cristata | reverse complement strand
GGGGCTTGGTGGGGGCGAGACCTGAGCCCTCCCCTGGCCATGCTGGGGGCCGAGGGAGAGGGGCTGCAGCCCCGCTGTTTCCCTTGCAAACATCTCTCTTACATCCAGAGTGCCCTTTGACAGCATGGGGACCAAATCCCCATTTGGATGTGCAAGGCGCCATGGGGCGGCACTGGGGTAGCTTCAGGGGTCTTCCTATCTGCCCCCCCTTGAGCAGCCCGTGCCAGCACTCAGGACCTGAGACAGCCTGGCTCGGTTAGAGGTGTCCCACCTGCCTACCCCGTCAGGAAAAGCAGTTTTTCCCGACGTTACCAGCTCAGAGGCGCAGCGCGAGCCGGCTCTCCATCATTCACGGCAGGGATTATCAAACGGCAGCAGGCAAACTAGACGCGTACGTGGCAGCGAGCAACTGCAGGAGCGTACAGAAAGGGAGGTCAGACCGGGCACATCCTTACAAAGCTCTACAGCCACCTGTCCACAAGGCTTTAAGGCTTTGTTCTGGCATCGCCGAGTCCTCCGGGCCTTACACACGAGGGAATACGCCAGCCCGTTTTGGGGGACCATCGGTTGGCGCTTGCTCCTCCGCACGTTTCACAGCATCTTTTGGGCTTCTCTCAAATGGAGCCGTCGAAGGACTAAAGTCCGTCCTGTAACGCCACCCCGCTCCGCTCTCACGGAGGAAAACCAAAGCAAGAGCCCCAGCAGCACCCCGCGCTCCCGGGTTTTGGTGGGACGGGGGCTGCCCTGAAGAAGGCAAAGTCAGCCGCCGGGAAGGAAAAGGGGAAGGGGACACCCGGCCACGATAGCGAGGCGAGGAGGAAGGAAGAGAGCAGAAGAAAAATGATGTGGTTGTGAGATAACGTCGTAATTTGGAGCTTTCAAATCACATCAGCATTTTATAGAGTAACAAAATGGTAAACTGAAAAAAAAAAAAAAAAGAAAGAAAAAGTCTTCCACTCACACCGTAAGCTACTCATCTTTCTCTTAAAAATTTTTTTCCTCCGAGATAGGTCCAAAAGTCTTGTGAAGGCCTTGTTCAAGAGATCAAGGTCAAAAACGGACGAGCGCGGAGTTTAACTCCGTGTACCTCAGGGTCACAGAGAGGCCAGGGACAATGTCCGTGAGCTATTCCCAAAGCCCTACGGAGGGAACGAGAGCCTTGCTGCTATGGCAGCGGAAAAGGAGCTGGCTTTCAAACCGGGTTTTGTTCAGTATTTTCAGAGTTTTCAATTTCCTTGCAGAGAGTTATGAGAAGGAACCCAGCCTAGGGCTGGTTTAAGTGGTTTTGCTGGATCGTGGCAGGGGTCCCTTCAAAGAAAAGTCTGCAAAAGGGTGGGAAAGGCAGTGATTTACTGGGAGAGATAACCAGTTACCTGCTGAAAGTACTATGGAGGCACCAAAAAGGTTTCAAAGTGTTTCTAAAGTTTACAACTTTAAAGGGATCCTGCTTTTATAGCTGGGGAAAAGCGAGAGAAGTGAAAGCACCTTTCCCCATCGCTGCACGGCGGAGAGGACTGAGTCGGGGCACGCAGCCGGCGCTCCAAGCGTGGCTCTTCCACGACCCAGGGAAACCGACACCGGGGCCGGCAGCGCTTCGGGAAACTGGTACGGGAAGAAGCTACCCTGGGAGACAGGCAATGGACAGACCAAGATAACTCATGAGCGAGATCACGCCCCAGATTTGTGGCTACAGGGCAGGTGTCCATCTCCTATCAACCCTAGAGAGAAGTAGGAGCTACAGAAGCACTTTTCAGCTGGATGGATTTAGAGAGGTGGCTTTAGAGGGGTCCTGGGCGATCAGTTTGGCCACAGCGACCTTAGTTTTAGCCTGGGGCATATGTTTGCCCCCAGACCTATGCAAGATCCCAGGTGCTTTCACTGAGGTTGTCTCCCCTAGGGATGTGCTGCTTGGTTTGGCTCGCAACAGGCACAAAGTTCCCCGCTTCTTCCACAACAGTCGTGGTGCTCATTAACTCAGGTTTGTACCTGGGATGAAACCCACACATCCCTCAGGAGAGGACCGGAGGGCCTCCTCTTCATCACGAGCACCAAGGACGTTGTCCCCTCTGCAGGGTTGGCCCTGGCAGCAGCTCCCCTCCAAGTAGAAGTCAACGGTGCCGGGACAAAAGAACGGGCTCACCCTGGGGCTGCGAGGAAGCCACAGCCACGATGGCATCCTTAGGGCAGGCAGTGCTGCCCAACAGTGTCCTGGGCCTGACCTGTGGATGGATGCTTCTGGAAAGACAGCCCCAAGTACGGGCTCAGCTCTGCGGTGGGGCGGCATGGCAGTCACAGCCCACGCGGCTACGGAGATGAACAGAGCATAACCATCAGTTCCCTTTCAGACGTGCCCTCTTGATTCATACCCAGACACAGATTTTCATAGTGAAGCCCAGCGCTGGCTCCATCTCTGAAGCCATGCGCGTGGGTTTCCCCCAGGACGCCGGGGTAGTTTGGTGAATCCCCGCCACATCACCCAGAAGACGTACATTTGCCTAGCTGGTCCCCAAGCCGCTACAAGTTTCTGCTTCGGGTAGGAAAGGCGAAATAAATGTGGATGCAGCAAGAAAGGAGAACTTGACAGAGATACCGTAATCCCAGGGTTTCTGAATCGTCCTGATAGCAGTCGCGGTGGTTTTGATGTATGACTAATGCGTATATTGATAAACATTGTGGTGTTTGCTCAGGAAGGAAAAAGCTTGCAGCCATTCCGGGTGGCTGATACTTGTGCGTGCTGAGTGGTAATTCTGAAAAGGGAGAAGGAGGGTGAGGATCTCGCCTGCGACTATATTTAACCTAACCGCTTCCTGGATGCCAGTAATTCAGAATGGCCCGCTCGTATTGATCTGTGGACTTATCCAGGCCAGCATCAACCAAAACATGTTCGAAATATCCTAACAGCTTCTGTAGTTTCTGCAGCAGGCAAGAGTTTGATTTGAGTAATTTTTTATTTCCATTATTTTTATTAGATTTTAAAAAAATTTTTGCAGACACTGGATCCTCGAGACATCCTTCCCATGGTACCTAAATCAGAGGTCTACAGAAATGCGGTGCAAAGACCTCCCAAAGGCCGTGACGGCAGCAGGAAAGAAGCGCTCTGCTGCGTGGCTTTGCTGTGCTTCTGCAGCCGTTAGACTGCCTAAAGCCGTGGCATTGAGTGGCATCCAGCCATAGGCAACTTCGGTGAGGTCAAAGATTTCCTCTAAGACATTGAAAAACAGGTGATGGGAAATGAGAGGGGACGTGGGCGAGCCATGTGTGGGAAGGAGAAGAGAGGTCATGCTTTTTGGCAGAGGGAAACTGGATATCTTATATACCTGGGCCTCCTTTGAAAGATAAGGATGGAAAACCTGTCACAGCATCTCCAAACACACGAGTCAGAACTTGGATGGAGCGAGAACTTGGTCTGTAACAACAAAGCGGCTTCAGAGATGAGTAGAAAATAACCTAAGCTAAGTGGAGCAGGACAAAAAAAGCAAAAAACCTTTTCCATGTTTGACCAGGATGGGCAGAAACCGAACCTTGATGCGAATGCCGTGAAGGCGCCAGCTCTCCCGCCCTTCGGTGAGAGCCCACGTGCTCCACGAGCAAGTCCATGAGGATTCACAAGAGGCTGCGTCGGGGACGTTCGCAGGAAGCAAACCTCTTGGCCACACTGAAACCACAAGGTTTCTTTTGAGAGAAAGTGAACTTTCAACACACCCCTCCTATCTCCACAACTCACCCACCGCTCCTTGCGGGAGAGATAAAAACTTGTTGTTTGGGTTTTTTTTTTTTTCTTAAATTACCCCCAAAAAAACCCCAACTGCAGTGAATTGTCACCACCGTGGTTTGTGGTCCATCATCTCCTTCAAAGGTAAAGATGCCTCCTGCCGAAACCTGAGGGAGAGCTGCACCCACACCTGTTCCAGCACCAACCAGTTCAGCACTGCATGAGATCCCGGGCAGAGGCACCTGGGACCCAAGCCCAACGTTGGTTTCTCTCTTATCGTACAAAAGTGTGTCTCAGCCGCTTTACGCGATGCCCAATGTCCAGTCCAGGGCTCCTTCCAGCCCAACTGGGATGTTCTCCATCTCCTTGTGCCTCCTACACCTCAAAAACACATTCTCAGCCAGCCTACGTTCATTTATCCATGTATGAAAAGAACTTCTTTAGCCCTTTTTCCCCTCCGATGTCCCTTCTGGTTCCATTTTAAGAAGAAGTGTTCCCTTTATACAACAGGTCTTCCTTTCTTCCAAAAAAATTACTAGCCCAAATCTGCAAAAACCAACACCGACGCAAGGGTGCAGCCCAGGGGAAGGGGAGGACCGACCAGGGTGTGGGTCTCCAGGGCCCTGGGCTGGTGGGTACCAGCTCCGACGCAGCTCGGCCGAGTTTTATTTGTACTCGGATGCAAAACAGACGGTGCTTACTGCGGTAGTCACCAGGTATAGAAGTGAAATTTCAATACGAGCGCGCCAGAATTAGCCAAAGCCTAACGAAATCAGTCCAAAATTAGGTTGTTCAAACCACCCGTCGAGCTCACTGGCACTTGGTGCCTTCCAGCGAAGGTGCGCAGACTTGCTGGTGATGTGGCATGGGGACAAGATCTGAATTTTGGCGATAGCAGAGTGGTGCGATGGCACCTCGGCTCCGCATATCTGCCAGCGGGTGAAAAACCTGCCATGGGCATCTTCAAAAGTAGGGCTCAAGTATTTGGTCTCCTTGAGGGCTAAAGGACGGGAATACAGTAAGAGGGAGCTTTGAAAGAGAACGGCTAAGGGGGAAGGAGAAAGGCTGAGAGCAAGTACAAAAGCTTGATCAGGCTGAGAGAAATTAAGGGAAAAACTTTTAAGAAATGTGAATTCGATGTATCTGCCTTCCCGGTCAATCCCGAGCCATAGGAGCTCTGCGGAGCAGCGACCGGGTGCTTCCTTTTTGCCGACGGGAAAGCAAGGGCAGAGGTTCGGCAGCGTGTCATAGAATCATTATGGTTGGAAGAGACCTCAAAGATCATCAAGTCCAACCGTATACCCAATGCCACCATGCCCACTAAACCATGTCTTGAAGCGCCACATCTAAACATCTTTTGAACACCTCCAGGGATGGTGACTCCACCACCTCCCTGGGGAGCCCATTCCATTGCTTAACGACTCTAACAGTGAAGAAGTTCTTCCTAATGTCGAACCTGACCCTCCCCTGGCACAACTTGAGACCGTTTCCTCTTGTCCTATCGCTAGTTACCGGGGAAATTACCGGTGTCAGGGCATGCCACCCAGCCCCAGGGCAGGGGCGGCTTCTGGGACAGCCCGTCCGCCCCAGAGATGCAAATGGCACCAAGCAAGCTCAGGAGAAAAATCCCCGGACCGCCGCGCTAATTTGCACTTGCTGCTAGAAAAGCAGGCTGGAGAAATACCCCGGCACCCCCGCGCTTCTTCACCTGGAGCTCTTGGTTTGTTTCAAATATGAGTTAATCCAAAATGAACCTAACGTGAAGAGGAGAAGCAGCGTTATTGCTCAAAGGCACGCCGGAAAAGCGGAAAGTGCCGTGCCGACTGGCGCGCAAGACGTGAAACGGGAATGAAAGCCAAGGGCTTTACCAGGGAG
>NW_009619265.1:0-35217 GCF_000690535.1 Cariama cristata | reverse complement strand
CGGCATGGCAGCAAGTCGATGATGAGTTGAAACGAAGTCGGGCTGCAACAGGGAGGGAGTCGATAAATGGCAAGCCGGCGGATGATAACCGAGACGTGCCTGTTGGCATGGCCTTGCTGCTCTCATCGTGTAGTTGGGGCAACTTCGACTCGATGCCTCCCACATCTCCGCCGGCTGGGAGGAAGGTTTCTCTTTTTTTTTGAGCACTTCATCCTTGGCTAATGAAGAAGCAGCCCAGCTCTAATTACAATTAGACCAAAACATGCTCCTGGAAACTCCCCCAGCTAGATCCAGCCTGTGCTTCACAAGACGGGAAGTTTCCACCAAACTCGAAGGTGACCCCCATGACCCCCAGCGCCTTTCCCTGGAATAGAAAGAGGACGCCGCAACGCCAGCGAGGATGCTCCAGCGCATCAGCAAACTTGCGCAACGGGCGCTCTGAAGAGCAGCAGCTCAATCAGAGCGGCAGGGGTGTGAACTCTGCTTTTTCGATCCAGCCGAGCCCACGGTGCCGGCGAGAGCCTGGGTATCGAGCACATCACTGCGGCAGCTCAAGGTTTTCGCTGCCTTCTGCATCCCTGTCAGCAATTGCATCGCTAGCTGGGCGACTGGAAAACCGAATTAGAGCCAGGGGACTGCCAAGATGCGTGAGGATTCACGTCAGCTTTCACAGTCGGACCTTTCTGCACATGACAAGCAGGAAAGAGGTGCCAGAAAGGCCAGCAATACAACAAAGATGTTGGTATGCAAGCACGTTTCCCCTCCGTACCTGAGGGAACGGCCTCCTGAAGGCACATTTGAATTACTTGAGCTGAATTGCATCCTATTTGGGTAACTTCTTTAGGCAGACACTTAGCAGCAATCCTAACACCAACCTCCCAAGGAGTGTTATGGCAAGGGCTCCTCGGAGTTTGACATCTTGATAAATGCAGCTAGAAGCTGGCAGGCTTGGTTAAAGCGTTTTTTTGGTGGTTTGGGTTTTGGTTTTTGGGGTTTCCCCCCTCCCCAAATATTAGTGGTTTCCATTTTAGTTGAGTCAGTAATTAAGCTGTCTCCACATTATTTGGCTTGCAGAGTAACTCGTAACTGTTATTTCTGGCAGAGCTAAGCACGGTCTTGACCCATTTTCTACCGGGTAAGTCAGACGACAGTAGCTGATCTTCAGAAACGTAGCACCTCTTGCTTTCCAGCTTGACAGAAGCTTCCCCAGCCCCAGCCACCACCCTCCCCGATGTCGAGTGGCACATCTCCGCTTCACACGTACGTCAGTGACTCATTTCCCAACAAATGTCATCTCTTTCCAGACTATCTGGGTTTGGTTGCCACAGCGTATATGACATTTGTCTCCACTGTTTTCCACCTTTTCAAAGCAACATTTACAGATCTTGTGCTTGCAGTAGCTTGACGTTTCCCGTCTGACCGAGTAACATGAAGTTTTACCCAACTCTAACTGCAAAGTTCACCAACCACACAGGAGGTCCAGCTCCCCACCGTAAAGCAGGGTCTCACCTGATGAGGTCCAGTCTCATCAAGTAACCCGAAGGTGACAGAAGCGAGTTGAAGGGTTTGCAAATCCCAGGACCCGCTTTTCCAAGCGGGAATCGCACACAGAACGTGCAGCCTGGTGCCTTCACAGCCTGGGATGAGCTGCCCAGAGGACGGGACGCCGGCAAGGCAGGACGAGCAGCTGAAGGGACTGGGAGACGAGCCACGGTCCTGCTCTGAAGTGAGGAGCTCCAGAGAAGCCTCCAGAGCACCAGTCCTTGTCGTGCACAGCTGCCTACGCCAAGATCTGCTCCAAAGAGCCGGTGCTGTCTAAGGAACGTGGTCAAGGGGAAAGGACGTGCCCAGCTCCCTTTAAGAGCCCCACTAGCCCCACGCAGCCGGCACTTCTGCCTGCCACATCGACCCGTGTCGCTCCAAGTCCTAGGCCTGCTGGCAGCAAGTCGAAGTACCTGTAAGTGCAGTCTGGAGCACCAAAACACGTTACTTTTGGAGAGCCACGTGGTGGGGCAGGAGAGGGAGCGATGGTCCCAGCCACAGAGAGGCACAGATGAACGCTTGCCATCCTGCCAGGGCTGCTGTCGAGGGTCACGGGGGTCTGCGAGGGGTGGGAGGCTACCCGGCTATTAAAAGTGGGTTGGGAAGGAGAAGGATGAGATACATGGGAAGCGGCTGTGGGGATGGGATTATGCATGGTGAGCCGGGTATCACACCTCCCAGGACATCTGGGCCACATCTGGCCGTGGCTGCTGGAGGGACCACCGTGTGCCGGCCCCATCCACCCTCCCCTCCCAGGTGGGCAGCAACACATCGCACCCAGCTACTGGGGGACGATGTTTCTGGCTGGGGTCCCAGCCCCAGGGCACAGCACACTCGAGCATACCGCTTCTGCCACGAGGCACTTCGTACCCTAACATACCAGGAACTGACCCAAACTTGGCCATCACAGCCTTCACCTTACCCCCACGGTCGTTACTTTCATTAATGCTCACTTAATGTTTCAGGGCCTTTCCTTATGCTCTTTTTGCCAGGTGTCTCCCCACCTCTTCTCCTTGGGGAAGATGCTTTCCCCACATTTCACCCGCGAGCCACCACAGCAGTAGTTATATTAACATTAAAAAAAAAAGCAAGCCAAGAGCAACTTTTCTCTAGCAGCAAGTAGAAGTGCGCATGGTAAGGAGGGGAAATCCAGGTCTCCACCGAGAAGGAAGCACATTACTGCAATACGAGTGTCTTTTGGGGAGATGAGGAGCCCTCCCACCCCCTGGAAAGCCCCTTCTCAACCGTTTCTCTTGGACCCAGCACCCCTGAATCAGCACTTCAGACATCAGAGCCTTGTGCCAGCTGCTGAGCCAACGCGGCTACCCAGAGATGCTCTCAACAGAGAAGGAGAAACTGGAGCCCAACTTCTGCAAAGGACGTAAATCTCGCCAGCCAGAAGAATCGATACTGAAAGGAGTTGTCTCGCAGCTAAAATCATCCAACATTGCTTCAGGGTTGGGGGGATAAAAGAAAGGCTGGCCGAGCTCACGCGTCGTGCTCAAGGCTGGGAGGTCAGCGAGCTCTCGCCTGCCGGGTGGAAACGGGAGGCAGATGAAAGGGCAGCGCGCACAGAGAGAAGAAAGGCTTCGGGAGGTACTGGAAACTGAAACCAAGAAGCACAAACCCATAGAAACCATGAAATCTGCTTTGATCTTTCCTCCGCTTTTATCTTGGTTGTTGATGACGAAACACACCCTGAAAATTAATAAGGCCTAAAAAGTGGCATCTGTCACAAGGCACAGCCTTGGGTCGGGTCCGGGACGGCCCTGAAGGTAGTTGTGCATCCCCCCTCCTTTTGACAGCCCACCTTCCCGCGGCTCGGGTGGCTGCCTCTTGCAAGCACAGGCTAGAGCATCTCCTGCCTTGAGGCTTTGTTGTGCGAGAAAGGTTTTTTCCAACCCAGACCTGAAGCTTCCCCCCTCGCTAGCCGTGCGCAAACGGAAAACAGGGGAAAAGCAGTTTTTCCCCAACCAGACTGATTTTTCAGGGGTACGCACCAAGGAAGCTGATCTAGGGAGGAAAGCTCCCTGCTTGATCTCAGCCTGCAGAAGAGAGGTATTCCAGTTAACTTTTTCTCCCGCAGTCCCTTTCGCAGTGCTCCAGAAAGGATTCGTTACTGCTCTCCTCCTCCTTCCGTGCTCCTCAGCACGGTGATTTATTCCCTGAAGCTCAGAAAGGACCACTGCGGTCTCGTCTACATCGGCAAGTCGTCGTGACCAGCACGACACCTGCAAAGCATTGACCAGCCTGAAGACCGGGCAGCACCCAGACTCTACGCACACCTCAGGGGCTTCTTCATTTTCATTCCTGGCTCAGCCTAGCCCAGTCCCGTAGCCCAAACACCCACCGGGGGCTGGCCCTCCTCCGGTGTGCTTCGTCGGCCTATTCAGTTTCACCAGAAGAGAACCGAGTTCATGCCCTTGAGGACCGCTCCGTAGGATGGAGCGCAGCACTGTAAGTGGGGATGCTGGGGATGTTTGGTCCAAAAACCACCTCCCCACCCCAAACAAAAACCCCCCACCCACCCAACTCTAGCGATCCAGACCGAAACACCAACGTAAATGTCCCCTGAGATCGGTTCAGCCCAAACTGCTTCTGCATTCCGGAGCGTGTGGCACCAGCAAAAAGGGAGAGGGGAGCACGTTTTCTCTGTGCCCTGGATGCGGTGGAAGAGATGGGGGGGGACATTAGCAAGCTAAATAATGGCACGGGTGGTACAAGAAGCTACACAGCTATTTGCCACAGCCCTGTAGGAGAACTCAGCTGTCCCTCCTGCCAATTGCCCCGTTAATCCCACATCTGAACACAACTATATTTTTACAACAGACAGGAAGAGGCGCTACTATTCGGAGTATGAAAAGCCCGCCATGTACAAAGGACCAGATTAGCTTCTGGGGAAAGGCAAAGCGACCAGGTGTGAAATACCTGGCGGCAAGACCATGCACGTCTTGGCTGTGTAGAGGAAAAAAAAAATCAGACAGGTTGTGGTAACAGACACCCCCTCCCCAATTTTGTCCCTACAGCAAAGCAGCTTTACAGGCTGCTCACTGAAGAGCATCACATAAGGCACGTTCTGGGTTTTTTGAGGTTCATTCCCACCTGAGAAATGCATGCAAATAAAGGAGAACCCGACGTCTTGTCATGCGGTTTTGCCCTAAACTTCTGCAAGACACAGTCCATGGTGAATCGAGACGTTTCCTCCGAGTCAGCGCAGGCGTCTGCGCGTACGAGAAGATGGTGGCTTGCACAGCACTGGAGAACCTGAGGCCGTGAAGGGTCAGCCATCACCACAACAGCTTAAAAATGATCCAAGGGCGATTTTCAAAACCTACATGGACACACAACATCTTCGCGTTTTGGGGTATATAACCACCGCAGTGGGCTCAGACCCACCGCCTAACAGGAACACCTCCTAGCCCCAGCCCCTGCCTACGGAACAGGCAGAAGGCATCTGCGTTGGGAAGTCACGGTGTCGGCAGGAGCCGGAGAAACCGGTCAGACCTTCAAAGTGGAGGGGCAGGGGGGCTGCCCGCGGGGGCTGTCGGAGCAGAAGACGTGCCCTTCGGATGCGCCAGCCCTCGGCAGGCTGAAACACACGGACGGACGGCGCCGACACCGTAACGAGAATTTTCCGAGAAGGTCTGTGTTTACGGCTGAACACGCACCGTGTTGTGAAATGAAGATGCCGATCGGGTCAGTACAAAGTCAAAAGGTTCTCTAGCGGTTCGGTGATAGAAAGCCAAAAGCTTCAGTGACTGCTGAGCATCGCGGATGAAACCCTTGGGTTGTATGTCCTGTGCACAATTACAGCCCTCCTGCCTGCCTGCAGACTCCACGAGGCATCTAGACGTGGTGTGTGTCTCCGCTCTGATAAAGCCATCCCTACAAAACTGTCAAAACACACACTTGTAAAGGTCTGGAGGCAGAGGCAAGTACCAAACACGACACCGTTTGAAATACCTCTTCTGACTACGTGGATACTTGCTCAGGTTATTTTCCAGGGCCCAGAAGGGGGGGGGGAAAAAAAGGCACCTTGAAATACCTTTATCAAACAAGTGGTCCTGCTATTCGGTCGCTTGAACCTGTCCAGGTTTTGCCCAAAGCAAGGAGCAAGGCAGCCCATCAGCAAGCCACCTGCTGCAGGCTGGATTGGAGAAAAAAAAACAGAACACAAAAATAAATGATAGAAAGCGCAGCCGGCGGGCGAGCGTGCGTGCCCCGACAGCTCCTGGTGCCGCCGGGCGTAACGGGGATGCTGGCACCCGCTTTGCAGAGAGGCTCCCAACTGGGGAAAAATCCTTTCTTGAGGGAAAAAAAAAAGAATTACAAAAAAAAAAAAATATTCAGTCGCACTGGCATCCTACCTGGGGGAACATCAGTAGAAGCCTGACATAACTGATATCTGCGGGAAACTTGCCGTCCCCTGTTTCAATACATATTTGACCTTTTTCTTTCCTGCCCTTAGTGTGCTGGTCCCCGCTGGCGGTGCACAGATGGCTTGGAAGAAAACTCCAAACAATATCCTGTATAAAACCTGGGTTCTTTAACACATCAACTACTTTGACAAACACAAAAAAGTTCTTTTTTTTTTCTTTAGTGTCTCTTTTCCCTTGTTCGAACAGCAATACGAAGAGCTGTAACATCTGTGCTTCAAATTAGAGAAATCTCACAGGCGAGGAGGGCTGTGACACGATCCAAGCTGACCCTCCCCAGATTTATCTGATTATCGTCCTGTATTAAAGAGCATTTTCCAATCAAGTGAGGTCATCTGTTGCATGTTCTTCTGGTAGCAGACAAAGGGGATTGGTACTCAAATCGAGTTTGGCATTGCGTTTCAGGTCTGCATTTCAGATTTGTACTCTGGAGAGGATTACTATTGCGAGCAGGTGGGTTGGAATCAAGTTCTTATTTCTTTTCTCTGGGGACTGCTTGGTCATCTTTATATACTTTATTCCCATGAGTTGCTGCTTACACTCCATTCTCACCTCTGAAGTTGTGACTTTACTTTTAAATGGCAAAATAAATCAAGAAACGGTAACTCGGCTCTCCGCGTTACGCCCTGTCGCCCCAAAGTATTTGTACAATCGCAGGTAAGGACCACTACGGCGGCCTGGGGATTTACGGGTCTGAATTTCAGCTGACCAAATCCAGCCTCCTGTCTGACGAAGGGGCTGCCGGACAGAGCGAGAGCCCCCCTTGTGCCCACCCCGGACAACCGGGTCTCCCCCCAAGGCTCCCCCTTCGCCGAGAGGGACGGCAGCCCAGCGGGGCGAGCACCCAGGCTGCGCTCCCCGGAACCGCTGGGTCGGAGCAGGAGGGTCTGAAGGCTGGGAAGGGGTTTTCCTCCCCTGGACAGGGGATTGTCTTCTCGGCGGTGCTTGCTGTGGGCATTTGAGTGGATGTCGGTGGTCTGGGTGGCAGGCAAAGTGGGTATTTCACCAGGGGTTTTGGCTGTCGGGAGGCGGAGGCGGTGTACGAGGGAAGCTCTTGGAAAGGCGTTCGCCCAACATAACACATCCACGCAACAAAGCACCTTAGCACAACGAAATGAGGGACTTTCCTTCTGCCTCCCAGTAAGGGACTGGGGGCAGGTTAAATGCCCGCATCGTGTAGGTACAGGATTCAGCTTGCCAGGGCAGAAGTCAGCTCTGTCCAAAACAAACCAAAACGAGCAGCTAGCTTCTCACTTTGCAGGGACACCACAGCATTCATGCCCAGCAAGTCAGAAAAAAACCCCTTCTCCTTTAGTTTGAGCCATATTTGCTGTTTTATTCCATTGCACTGACCTTAAGGCACAGCTGTTGTAGCTAAACGGTGCGTGCAACACACAATACCCAGAATATTTATTTTTTTTTTCCCTTCTTGTAGGAAGACCTTTAATCTGGTCTGAGGAACGACCCCGAGAACGGCCGTACCGGGGGAGATGGGCAGCCCGGTAACTCAGCGCGGGCAGGGTCCAGCGGTGGGTGCCCAGGCAGGGCTGGATGTGCCGACAAACACCCACCCAAACGGCCCCCCGAGCCCTTTCCATCGCCCGCACCCAGCAGCTCCGGGCAGAGCTGGTGCAAAGCGGGGCTCAGCACCACTAGAGAGCGGCAGACACCAGCGCCGCGGAGGGCAGCGGAGCAAGGAAGGATGGGGTGGGAAGGGAGACCTCCACACAGCCCGGGATCTACCCAAGCATCCAGGTCGAAGATCACACTCAAAGCTGACCAACCGTACACAAAAAAAATTTCACATCTTTGTCGGTGTTAGACGTGCCTGCTCTCATCACAGAGGGGGTTTTTCCCACTGTCCCCCCTAAGAAAGGCAATTTTCAGAAGTATTTCTGAACTACCAGCTTTCAATTTTGTTTGTCATTTCTGTTAGCGACTGCGGTGAAATAAAACCGGAGCTGGCCAGTGCTACGGCCTTCCTTTTTGAAAGGGTGGTTAGGCGTTGGAACAGGCTGCCCAGGGAGGTGGTGGGATCCCCATCCCTGGAGGGGTTTAAGGAAAGCCTGGAGCTGGCACTCAGTGCCGTGGTCTAGCTGACATGGGGGTGTTAGGGCAAAGGTTGGACTCGATGATCCCAGAGGTCTCTTCCAACCAAACCGATTCGGGCATTCTGGGATCAGACCTGAGCACAGGTGGGTGCTGCACAGAGAGCGGGGTGCCCCGAGGAATGGGCATGGAGATGGGATGTACCCGAGAAGGACCAAGTGACCCGGCATCGGGATGGGAATGAACAGAGGAAACTCAGGCTTGGGGAAGGAAAAAGAGAAGGCAAGAGATGAGAGGAGAGCTTCCTCCTCTCAGAGAACACACAGGGTGGTTGTGCTCTTTGCTCAATTCCCAGGCAAAAGCAGTAGCAACCTGTGGAACTGGCTTGTCTTGATGTTCTGCAGCAGGGCACAGTTTAGGGTAGGTTTTTGGGTGGGGAGAGGCACAGAGGCATCCTGGAAATCTAGAAATGCAGGTTAGACCCTACAGACCCTGCAGCAAGGGTCGAGGAAGACTGATGGATAGAGCGGTGATCACCCTGGAGGATGAGGAGGAGAAGGAGACGTAGCCAGAAAGCCTTCCTTCTCCTACACTGCTGGGGACTGGCTGAAGTCTGCGGCATGGGGAAGGAAAACAGCCTGCGGCCACCGTACCGCCCCGGAGAGACGGAGCAGTCCCAACGGGACAGCATGGACAGGACCGTCGGTGGGTGGTGAGAGGAGGCTGGAGAGCAAACCCCCAGAAATGGAGGAAGCACACAGCATGGTGCTGCTCCAGAGCCACCGCAGGCAGTTGGACAACACCTCCCATGCCTGGTGAGGGAAAGCTTGCGGAGCCCCGGGGAGGGCAGAAGGAAGGGGACACTGCCGTCCGGCTCCAGCATCACCGACGCACCCCCGGTGCGCTCCGAGGTGCCCCCCGGTTACGGCGAACGGAGGCAAGCCCGGGTGAGCAAACTCGAGCTGCCTGCGGCTGGGTGGGCAAAGTGCTGCCGTGACGGAAAACGCAGAGGCAGGAGGGCACCGGGGCATCACGCAGGCCGGGAGGTTTTGTGCTGTTCCTCAAAAGCTGGCATCACCCTCCAGACAACCCCTGCGTGTGGGGCACAGCAGGCTCAGGGGTGACACGGATGTCTGGTCCTGCCCCCGCCCCGAGCAGAACCAGGCAGGGGCTGCCGTGTGTCAGCCCGAGCAGCTGGGTACGGGGCTGGCTGCCCCGCTTTGGGCTCTAAAGCCTGGCCTTTCCTTCGCAGACACCACAGGACCCTTCTGTCCAAAGGCACCTGGAAACCTTAGCGGGTAAAACTGCCGCGGCACATCTGCCTGACTTTGCAAGCAGCCTAAAAATACCGGAGTCATTTCCGAGTTAACCAAAACACACATTTCTTGTGCCCATGGCCTGAAAGAGTATCAGCGTAGCTACACGTCCTAACTAGGGCCAGCGTGGCTGAGGAGCATCCCCTGCGAAGGACTCCCACCGCTGAACTGTGCTGGGACACTGGACACTACAAGCGTGCCAGCACTGAAGGACACTCAGCTAGGAAAGTGTCACTCCTGGGTTTCCGAGCCCAGAGGGATCGAGTATTAACATATCTAGACTTTCGCTAGAAGCACGCAGATGCAAGTTTCCGTGCAGTGCCTTTTTAGTATGGGTATACTATCGCTTTCCAGCTAGGAAGCTTGTAGGTTAAGTAGTCTGAAGCCGAGACATGAGCATTACTGTTCAGCTGCACAGCTGGAAACAGCTGGAACCTGCCACAGGCAGCCGGTGGGCTGCACATAAAAGTAGAGAAATCCTGGAACGGCTGCGGCTTCCCGGCGCGGAGGAGCAGAGCGCAGGCTGCCCGCTCCCATCGCTTGCGTACCCGATCTCCCCGCCGTTGTGTTTAAGGGCCGGGACGGCACACCTGTGGGATCTTTCTTTTCTTGAATCTCAAAGAGGAGCAACGGTGGGATCAAGGTTTAGGGAAGCTCGAGGTGAACTTCTTTCCTGATTTCTCCCGGGCTTTTGCTTGCAAGGGAGTTGTGTCCCACAGGCACGCACCCCCCAAGACAACGTTGGACACTTGTTTGCCAAAAAGCCTGCAGTGTAGGACTTCCAGAGATGAAAGATAAAGGAGGGGGAAACCGAGGAACGGCACCGTTACCCTAACGCCTAGGTAAGCCTGCGAACCTTACAGGAAACTACCGAGTTACTCCAAAGTCTTCCACTCCAACAGTTACGGAGAGCTGCCCCTGTAAAGTACACGGCACAGCCAGTGAACATGACACACGATGACCTGTTTGCTTTTGCACACTATTTCTTGGTCCTGTGAGTCAGTACTTCCCAGTAAGCGATACAGGCGTCAGTTGACCGAGTAAACGACACAGGTCAGCAGAAACACAAAATCCCCCTGTAATACCGAAGTACACGTAGGCACGGTACCCGGTTCTCTGCGGGCAGCGGCCGGAGGGCGATACAGGAGCCGGGGCAGCGTTTTCCCCAGGGTTTGTGCAAACTGCCAGCTGGGAAGCATTCGGTCCCGAGTCCGGGGTGGTACAACCAGCCTGTCTTACGGTGATGTCCGAGCCTTGCTTGGGCCTGGTTTTTCCTGTGTGCCGGCACAACTGGTTATCACCCGAGCTGGAGGGGAGCGATACAAGGAAAGCCACGGGGCTGGAAGGCATTCAGCTGCGTCCCGGAGAGCCGCATGACTTGGCAGGGAGGATGGGTAAAACACGTTTCCACGCCAACATCTTCAAAAGCCGGGATTTTTAATACATTGGAAATAATAGCCGACACAAACTAATAGGTAAAAGTTGCTTAAGTCTATCGCACAGTAAGCTTTATCTGCTTCAACGCTCATCCAGGATTTGTAGGCAACTGCACCGGACCCTCCCAGCTGCCTGTCACGCTAAAGCAAACGACGTTCATCTGCCCAGAGCTCAAAGGCAAGGGACTGGGAGACCACGCAAGGCAGCGGGCAGCATCACAGCAGCTTGATTCACAGCGGATTTACACCGAGCCCTGCCTCGCCCCAAGTGTTTTCTGTACTCGAGTTGAATCAGCCTGTGGAAGTGCTTAAAGGTCACGGTGCTAAATGCCATCCGAATATTTGTGCTACTCGGAGGACTCCTCCCTGTATCAGCCCTAGGACTGTGCCTCCCCTGCTGCATCCCGCCTCCGCCACCACCACGGGTGTTTCATGGTGCCCCGGAGGCGACAGCCCCTTCGGCAGCTCTCGCACAGCTCCAAGGTGAGATGGCCGTGTCCCGTCCCCGTCGCCGGCCCGGCATCGCTCCCTCGTCAGCCTCCCCGAGGTCCCCTCGGGTGGGTGGGCAGGAGGCCCAGCCTGCCCCCCTCCCTCGCCTTCGCACCGGGGCACACCCAGGCGAAGACCCAAAGCCCGACTACATCTCTGTGTCACGCTCCCACTCTGTCACTGGTTCCACCTCGCCACAGCTAACGCCACAGCTATTTGCCCTACCCAGCTGATGTTTCCCCAGTTTCTGAGATATTTTCTGAATTGCTGGAGCTATCAGGGTGTTTGCATAAATAGCAGCACACTCACACCTTCCTTCCCCTGCCTCTCCTGAGCTTAGTCACCGTTTTGCCCAACCTCAGGCTAACCCGCAAGCAGGGAGCCCACATTTCTACCACACCTACGGAAAAACCTTACTCCGTGCCACTCGTAAGCGCTTGCATTTCAGGGTCGCGACCGAAGCCCATCACACGTCTGCTTCTGTCCGATCAAGCCTGGGGGACATCAGGAGGCCCTTTGCCAACACACAAGATCTGAAAGGCGGAGGAAATGATTCAAGCTCATTCTTCATCCCCGTGCCACCCACCCCACGCAGCGGCAGTCACTCGCAGGACACGCAGCGAGTGCCCCACGCCTCCGTAACTGGGGGCGCACCAACACGGCCCCTCCAAAGCTGGGTTTAAAGAGTCACAAGTCACACGGCCATCAGCATCGGGCCAGGCGGCGTTATTCTAACAGGAAAAGGGGACATTTTGGTCAGGGGCTGGTGCTGCCCGAACCCCACCGTGCTGGTGCTGAGCACGGTCCCCGGCGGAGGCACAGCAACCCGGCCCAACACGCCGCTGCAGGACAGGACCTCTTCCCTCCGAACACTCTCTCCAGCCCCTTGGGGTTCAACCATCGCCCCAGCTCCTGCCCCGTTAAGGCAGCGACGCCGGACTCGGGATGCTCACTTCACCGAGATCCACACGGTGATTTGCCTCCAGCTTGCGCTGGTTTAAGCAAAACCTGAGCCGTGTACCGTTTTTACCCCAAACATACCGCATTGCTGTCAAAAGCCTCTTCCCCGCCTGGCGCTGCAAACGCGCTACGGGAATTTCCACCTTCTCCGCAACGCCTTGCAGCAGTTCACGGGAAGCAAGGGACCCTTTTAAGTCTTTACTTAAAGAATTAAGCGAATTTATTTGCTATCAGCAAAATCCCTGCTCCTCATCAGAGCCTCAGATTATTTTCACTACTGAGGTAGGGTCGCTTTCCCCGAGGGACCGGCTCACCTGCTGTTTTTTTTGGCATCCCGGCCGTTCACACCGGCGTTGAAGCGCCGGGAGGGAGTTGCGGTTTCGTCTAGAAGGAGCAGCAAAGGAAAGCCACGTCTGCTCCTGCCTTTTCCCTCTGGAAGGAGCCTGGGACCTGTCGGCAGCTTTGTACACATCACCCCGCTTCCAGAGCTCATGTGTTCACCAGCAATATTAGCATGTTTGGGATGTTACTTCGTATTACGGGCACTTAAAATGGAAATAAAAACAGTCTGAAACATCTGTTCTGCGGTTGCAGTTTTCACCGAGAAAGACAGGTTGGTTCAAAGACACAACGGGAAAGTTTTGTGTGGAGAAAGTAGGATCCTGGGGCAATAACGGCAGAAGACCGATTTTCCAAATACAGAAATTCTTTCTTCAACCGCCCCCCGGCGCCCGGCCGCGGGGCAGCAAGTCTTCTCCTCGCTTGCTGCCCCATGTAAACATTCCCGGCCCTCCGAAGCCGACATCGCAAGCCCCTCGCGTGCTTTGCAGCGACTCGGAGGGAGGAACCCTGCTTGTCCCTGAGCTCCCCAGCTCCCAACACTTGGTTGGAAAAGCCACAGAGAGTTGGGGAGCGCTTTCCCTTCCCCACAGCCAACAGGAGGGTGAAACCGGTTTCGGAGGCCGTGCTCTTGGGGGACCTTCTGCTCCCCGGGGCAGAAGGGGGGTGTCGGTGACCCCCGGGGCAGAAGGGGGGTGTCGGTGACCCCGCGGCAGTGCCCTGCACTACTCTTTCCTGGACCATCGCATCCCATGGGACAGGGACGGCGTTTGCAGGCAAGGTAACGTGAGAGCCCAACGGAGGAGCCCACTCTCCCATCACTGGTTTGGTTGGGTTTTTAAGTTCCGGGTGAAAAAAACCCTTAGCACGAGTCCCTCATTGCATCTGTTCCTCAGTCTTAAAAGCCCGACTCTACCCCGGCTCTTTCCCAGCTCCTCCTTTCGGATGCTCCGCACCTCCACCGACAGCATGTTACTCGCTGGCTGTCGGGGAATGGAGAGCAACTACCCAACTCTAGAAAGTTTAGGACTTCTCAGAGGAGCAGGTCGAGTTCATGGGTTATTATTTTATTGAGATGAAGTTTCAAGCCCTTGAAACAGTCATGGTTCCTCTAGGAAGCTTTTAAGCTTCCTTCTCCTCTTAGGTAAAGAGATCCCTACAATTCATGGGCACCTCAGAGCCAGAACTTCGGCATGTCTTTTGGGATCAAAGGCAGCGAGATCCAAGCCCTGCACCGTCTACACAAGCTTCAGCGCCGTCTGCCCATTGACCTCCTCAGGTGCGTACTGGCTCCGCTCCTTCCCCCATTCATTCTCTCCTTATCCCTCTACTTCCAGACAGAAGGAAGACAAGCCTGGTTTGGTGGCAAAATAACCCATCTCTCCCCAGAAAGCACAAACCAGAAGCAAGCCCAAAGGCTGTTGCTGTGGGTCCTGGTCTCTCCCCGACCCACGCTTCCCCTGTTTCAACTCAACTGGAGACAACAGACTCTTTCCTTCTTTCCCCAAGACTGTCTTTTCAACCCTTTAGAAAACTGCTGTGTCAGCACAGAACTTTCTGACAGAGGGAAAATTTCAACTCAACTTCTCCCGAGACAGGTCGTACCGACACCAAGAAGCCTGGGCTCCTCGAGGGAGGGTACGCACTGCCTTACCCTCCCACCCGGTAACGCCTGGCTGGGAGAAGGGCTCCCCACTGCGCCGTCAAATAAAGACCTCTACTCGCATCTGAAAGTTGATGACGTCAGGATGTTTTTCTGTGAATAATTCAAGTTAAATAGCAGCCACCAGCATAAACTACCCGTAAAACCATTGGAAAAAACCCACTGTACTTACATACTGCAGCCCAAGCCCTGTCAGTAGGTGTAAGAGGAGTGATGAAACAAGGATCCTGTCGTCTCTGCAACCAGATTGTGCCTCATAGCCCCGGTCCCCGAGGCCTCTCTGCTACTAAATGTGGCCCCGGGTTTCCGAGGGCGAGGAGGAAGCTCGCTGCCGGGGCAGTGGCTGCACCTGGGCTCAGCTAGGCACGGCTCAGCTGGGCAGGACCCAGCAAAGCTCTCCCACCTGGGAGCCAGGCAGAGGGATGCTTGCTTCGGAGCATTCCTCAGCTACCTGGCGATCGGCAGCAAGAGGAGAAGCTGAGTCGAGCTAATTAGAGGAAGACAGAAGTGGGTTAATGACATTTTACCCCCCGCCGACGACTTCCCTACAGGCTTCTGTCACCCCTGCTCTGCAGTAATTTGCAAGCTTAAATTTAACAAGCTCCGAGCAGAGTGTTAGTTTGCAGAAGTGCGTGACCTGTGAGGGGACCAGGTGGTTTTTCTCTACCAAATAATCCACCACATCGTCCCGATCGCTGGGAGAGGGGAGCTGTACCGTACCCTCCCCGCCAAGGGCAGGGTAATGCTGGGCACTTCCCTTTGAAGTGCAAGGAGAGGGTGCACGGGGATTTCTACGAGAGCATGATAAGTCGTCTTCGTCCCGTGGAAAGTCGCCCCCAAAAAGCAGTACAGAAATCCTCAAATGTCTTTGTAAATCTCTGTTGCTTTCAGAGGTGCAGGATTTCCCTTTCATTTACGTTCTGCTCCTCTCTCCCCTTTTCGTAGCAAAGCTTTTTAGCACGTGCCCATCCCTTGAGTCAGAAAGTAGTTTGACATTAAAGTTGTGCTCAAGGAACCAAAAAATCAAGGATTAAAAGGTTCTCCTCTTTCCTTTCATTCCACTTACACGTTCCCAGTGACCCACTTTACCCAGCCGTGGGGCTCTCCCGCCGGACTTCTCCTCGCTCGCAGTATTCCCACGCACACGCAGCTCGTCGTTCCCTCACCCCCGTAACGAGGATGCGGACCGCAAAAGGGATAGGTTCCCAGTATTCCGGCCGCTTCATGGCAGGCTACCCGGAACCCTGCAATGATGCGGTAAGAAACAGAGATAGACTTCACAGAAATGGTTAAGAATAACATCAAGTACTGAAAAATGTCAAACTGCCCTTATTACTTCCTTTTTTTTTTTCTTTTCCCCTGAAGCCTAGTTCCCTGAGAAAGCTAATGAAACCACAGGATAAAACATAGGACTTTCAGGAGATTATTTTCCTTCCTAGCCTCAGAAGGCTTTGTTTTTCGTAGTACAGATAACAGTCACGCCTAAAGAAAACGTTAGGCAGTCCGTGATGGGAAAGCCCTACCGTAGGATTAGTCAGGCTGGGCTCATGTAACGTTCATCCCCCGTGCCGTACCCCAGAGAAACGCAATGCCGTGGTTTTAAAAAAAAATAATCCCCTTCTAGGCTGCATGCAGAGGCTTGTCAAGCCTCAAGTACCCTGCAGGCTGCACTTTAAAAACCTCTGTCCTAGATGATTGATCCCTCAGGTCGGCTCTCCTTCCCCCCAGCTCTCCTTATTGGCAGGTCGTTTTCATCTGCGGAAATTTCGTTTCTGCTGACGTTAACGAAGCTGAACCCCAGGAGAAGAGTCTGATTTCTATCAAGCCCCCCAACTCCCGAGAGCGCTGGTGTGAAGCCAGCTAAGAAATAATTTCTCTCAGCATCCCTTGCCTTCCTGCAATTTCTTCTCTGAAGAGGCTTCTCGACAGGAAAGCATTTCCCTGCCGTCCCACCGGCTGCCCGGGGAAGAAGAGACTACCATCTCCCTCATCTTTGTCCTCCCGCTCCGCATTTCCACCCAGCCTCCCCCCACGTTATCCCCCACCGTTTAGAAATTACAGACAGCCCCAGACCCCTTTTTATAGAGGACTCTGCAGCTCCCTCTTCTACATTTAAACACATGGGACGGCCGAATGACTTCTCCTTCCCCTTGCCTCCCCAAACAAGCTATTTTATAGATGAGTGACAGCTGTCACTCAGCATTTCTTCCCTGTGTAACCACTGGCCCTGCAGGTTTGCCTCTCTATCCCCCGCAGAAGTGGCTCGATTACTCTTATCAGTCGAGCACGAAGCATAAGCAAAGGGGGAATGCCCGTGTCTGGGCTTGGGCATGTCGCGCTTCACCAAGAGGACGTTGCGGGCATCCTTTGGGCGGCTTTTAGCTTGCAGGAGACTCACCTACCTATGCGGCTTCAGAATCAGGAGGACTGATTTGGCCGAGCATCAGCGTGAGATCTCACCAGAGCTCCTCTCCTGCGAAAGGGACTGACCCTGCGCTCTTTGCTCAGGTTTTGAGCTGAGCTGATGTTGCTGGTGTCGATCTTGCTAGGCAATAACGCCTGCAAAGTGACTATGACATCCCCTGAAGAGCATCTTGCGGTGGCATCGTCATCTGCTCCTATGAAGACAGGCCAGCCCACAGCACGACAGGCAAGGGGGTAGGTACGGGGGAAGGAGCCGGGCCACCTATAAAAGCCCAAGAGAGGTTTGGGGGGGTTGGGGATGTAAATTTGGAAGCAGGGAGGAAAAGAGAAGCCTCCGGTCTTCGTAATACACTCCGAATAAGGGATTGGCTTGGTTTTGCAAAAGAGCTGTGTTGGAGTTATCAAGTGTGCTTGAAAGAAAGGGCTTGAAAGGCACCCGGCTACACCGGGCTGGGTCTTCCCCAGCTGCCAGCAGCAATTCTGCTGGAAGACCGTAAAGGAACAGCCCTAGAAAAGACAACAATTCCTCCGCAAGGCTGGCCACGGGCACCACCGGCGGCGTGTGACATGGTGCGTCTTGCCTGCTTACATCCTTTGTGGCTAAGGGAATAACAGCATCCCATGGGGTTGTGTCTGCCGCTGCAAATTTATCTGCCATGGGGAGCAAGGGCATGTTGCTCAGCAACTACCTGTTGTGTTGATCGACTTTAAACTTTAAATTCTATTTCTGAGCTTGCATTTCTGTCCAAATCTTTCCTCATGGAAACAGCCTGATAGCTTATCCATGACAAGTATTGGTACTTCGCTATTTATGTGGTTGCTTGATAACGGTAAAGGCATCCTCTATTGCTTTTTCTGTCCCATAAGAACCTGTCCTCCAAGAGTTTCCCAACTCTGGGAAGGTAAAAAAAAAAAACCACCAAGTTCTTGTTCCCATCTCACTTTTATTTCTCTTCATTTGGCAAGATGAAAGTTTTGCTGCCCTTAACAACTTAAAGCATTTTGAGAGTTTCAAACCGCCGGCAGGGACATGAATTCTCCCAGTTTTTTCACCCAGAAGGGCACGGCAATGCCGTCAGGAGGTTCAAGTAAGTAATCGGGTTCGATACCTCTCCAAACACGTACCAAAAAGCTTTGCACGCCTTATGCTAGAAAGAGGGGAAGCAGGGCTCCCCGAGCCTGGGTTTTCCCATCCCCTAGGACCTGCCACAAACCACAACCAGCCGGTCGCTCGAGTGAGACCCGACCTGGTGAGGGGCAGGGAAGGCAATCGTGAGCCGAGGCAGAAATACCGTACCGGAGCCAAATAGGACACAAATTACAGCTGAGGCAAAAGGAAAGCGAAAACAAACTATTTGCTAATACTCTGCTCTTAGGACACAGCAGAATATGTTGCAACGCAGGACGGCTGCCCCCCTGCACAAGGCGAACCGGATCAGCCCAAAGCCCGAGCCTAGGCTCAAGGCTGGTCCTCAGGGCTATCAGCCGCTCGGGTGAGTCACTGTTTTGCTAGCTGAGGATTTGGGGAAGCAAATGCTAGCGAAAGGGATGCCTACGTGGAGCAAACGGTCACATCGTCACGGCATGGGGGACCCACGTTTCAAGGATGGCCTCGGCTGCATGCCAAATTGGAGATGAATCACCAGTCACCCTTCATCCTTTAAATATTTTTTTTTTATATGCTTCTCAAATTGGTTTATTTTCAGTCCTTTGATGAGAGAGTCTTATGTCCAGAGTCTGACGTTCCTCCTCTGGCCTTGACAGGACATGGGAAATGGCTTCTTCTAAGCCCCCGCTCTCTGGAAATCGTGCTCCAGCCTCGATCCTCCTCCCGGCACATACACACAGAGCAACCAGCATCACCAGTCAGCTCTGAAAGTGCTTGCGACTAAAGATAAAATGGTAAAACAGATATTCTCCAGCTTATACTTTGAGATCTTTGCTTCTATCTGTCTGCTCCAAACTTTCTGTTAAGACGCTAGGTCTGGCCCATTACCCCGGCACAACCTACCGCCGGGTATTTCTGCTTCTGGAATGGAAATTAAAAGACTGGCTCCACCTCAAAGTGCCGATTTGAATTTCAGACTTCCTGCAGTTCAGGACAGGAGCGTTCTGACTTTGTTTTAACTCATCCCCCAGTAAGGCAGGACAGTTTTGCTTGCTTGTTTGTTTTCAAAAACCTGTTACTAAAGATAAGAACTTACTCAAGCGAGCACTTGCAAAACTCGGGTGTCGATCAGGTATTTTGTAGCCCAAGTTCTCCCTCTGGCATAACCCTAGGATGTACGAGACCTGAGTTTTGGAGCTCATGAGTCTCTTCAACTCCTTCAGAAAGCAGAGGCAGATGGAAGGGTTCAGCTACTGGAAAAAAAATCACATTCTCTGCACATAAGTGGAAAAATGCTGCTCACATCTGAACAGCCTCCGTAGATCTCCTCTGCTGGGAACTTGAACAGTCCTACCCCAGCAGTATTCTTTGAGGAGTCACATATAACACGTACATGTCGTGTTGAAGGAGCAATCTCTGCTTCGACAGCAAGCCCCACGAGTACAGCCCAGCCCGTCGTGCTGTTGGGGACGAGAGGCGATGTGCCAGCCCACGTTGGGTGCTCAGGGAGGGGATGGAGGTGGACCAGCACCCAGAAGGTGGACTAGCTGCGCTCCAGATTCAGGATTTACTGTCAACGTGTTACAAGAACCATTGCAAAAGCGAGTCCCTGTAGCTACCCACACCTCTTCTTCTTCAGCTTCTCCAGAAATAGTGAACCCTGGGGATCCTTGAGCGACGCAGTAACACAAGGACTGATCCAGTCCTTTCCCTGTTTTGTAGCCAAGCCGACACTAGGAGCCTGAGCCCGACGCACGCAGCGCCGACAGAAGCAGCAGCTTCTCTCGTACAGAACGGGTTGCCTTGCAAATGCCCAAATTCTGCACGCAGGTGCGTGGGGTTTTCCAGCCAGGCAGGGAAGGTGGCTTTACTCAGCTGGGTACATTGCCATAGCACCAATGTGCTTCTCAAAAACCAGCCTCTCGAGGTCGGGTTTGAAGCACGGACAAGAGGAAGGACAGAAAAAGTACGTGCTGCTGTTAGCTACTTGAAAAAGGACTTTGATCTCCAGAGCCAACAACCTAACACCTCCAAGAAGCGACACATTTCACAAAGCATTTTATTTGCCTTTTATATAACGTAAGGCACGCAGGACATCAGTTGAGGGATAAGTACCAGACACAGCGCACCATCATCTACTACCGTTTATTAAAAAAAGGAGTTCTTTCCTGCTCGCAGCTCAAGAAATAATGCCAAAAGATATAAACTGATCACAGAGCAACAACATCAAGCGGTGCCCAGTGCAGACCTAAATGCTCCACACACCACAGCATCTAAAAAGATTGGCCTGGAAAGATCTAAAGAAAGCAATAACATAAAAACTTAAACCCCAGAGAAGCAGAAAAATGATTTATGACCAGAGCCAGCAGGGCTTTACCCCTCTGAGGACTGAAAGCTATTCAGAGAGTTCAGCCCCACGACTTCGGGTGGACCTTTCGTTGCCGATGAATCCCAGGGGCACGCAGAAGGCAGGCTCCTACGGCAACTGCGGTCAAAGCCCACTAAATAGAGAAGGAAAGTTCGCAAATTCTCCGTTACATAAAGTCTCTTTCCAACAGCTGCGGCGATACAAAAATAATTTCAAAGAAACACCGATTAAAACCTACATCGGTATACCCAGCACAGCGTGAAGGGGACTTGATTTAACAGTCAAGCCTTTAGCTGCTTTCTGTAGCAAGCTGAAGCCATCTTAATCTTTTTTTAGTGAGAATTACCTGCCAGTTATAGGTTGGCCTCTAGAGCATCCCATATCAAATGCAAACCCCTCATCGACCTTCTTGCAAGCCGGCGTTTGTGTGCCACGGACACGCATTGGAGGGGTGCGTTTCTTACGGAGGCAGAGTTAGGCGTGTAAAGGTGGGACCTTCCAGAGAGCCCTCGGTGGCATCCGCGAGGACAGCAGGGCACGGGGTAGTGCTGAGCACCGGGGGAAAGTCCAGCCCTGCAAAAGTTGAGCAATGTCCCTTGGGCTCACGTAGCCATAAGCCCAGCTGACTATTTGTGTCTGAAGACCAGTGCTCTAACAAGAAGGCTGGCTGAAGATCCTGCCCAGGGCAGTCAGGTGAATTCCAGAAAAAGGGAGGCTGAAGGGCGTTGTTCATCTCATCTTCCAGCGTTAAAAGGGAAAAAGGGGAAAGAATGAAAGGATTGGGAGATTTTACAAATTAATTCAGTGCTATGGAGTTGGGAGAGAATGTTGTCCCCACCCGTACGGCGACCTGCGACTCAAAGCGATGGTAAGACGTGGCAAAAAGCGGCAGTAAGTGACCCTGGCTCCCGCCCAGGCTCTGCCTGGCAAGGCCAGCTCAGACCCCTCCGTGGGCTGCAGCGGAGGTTTACCCGTGTTCCCGCTTGTCTAACGCTAACATCAGCCTCCATAAACTCCCGAGAGGGCTGCCGGGCTTCCTTCTCATTCCACGGGCACTTTGAAATACTGGCTACCGAGATCCTTCTCCAGACTGCTGGTTTGCAGAGAAAGGCTTTCCACGCTGCTCCTGTCCCCCACATATTCACAGATATTTGCTTCTCCACGCCTCTGCCCCACGGTGCTCTCGGAGCTGCAGCCGCTGCCCGCTCCGTCCTTCAGGCCCAGGGATGTGTTGGTGCTTTTAATAGCAGGGCAGATCCGTAACATCGCAGACGTCCATCAGCCTCTGCAACCGAGGGTGCCCCGTGAAGGAGCTGGTAGGACGTGGCTGAGCCATTTGCGGTCACTGTCTGGGACAGACATCGTCTCTTTTTGGAGAGACTACAGAGAGGGATCCAAAGTGGGTCATTTAGGAAGAGAGAGATGCTAGCCTAAAGAAATGCTTTCTAAAGCCAGACATTGAACAGCAGCATTCTGCACAGGGATGGACGGTCCCGCTTCCCGCTTGATTGCATCCAAGTCCCCAAACTTATATTTGTGAACATGTGCCTACTGCACGCAGCTGCCAGCAGCCTACCTGATCAGGGCAGGGGGACTAAAAAGCTCCCCTTCTTCCTACAGCACCAGTCTCCGATCAGACAGGTTAATTACCTGCTTTTTCTTCAACTACACATCTAAGATCCAGCGGGTTTTCTGCTTTGTAACTATGGCTTAGGCGAGATCAAAGCTGATCAGCAAACATCCTGGACCAAATCCCCCGCCGCATGAAAGCCGCCTGCGGCACCCCGAGGACAATGCCACCATAAAACCTAGCTGAGCTGGGCACCAGGCTTGGCCCCGCTAAGCCCATCGTCAGCTGTCTTGATTTTGCTGTCTCAGGCCCTCATGTCCTAAGGAGGGCTGAAACAGTCCCTGGGGAAAAAAGGGGGCAGGGGACAAAACCCAGCCCCAGCTCCTGATGCCTTGGGTAGCTGGACGTGGCTGGAGGCTCTGGGCCAGTGAGCGGCGATGTCCAAGCCAAACAGATTTTTTTGCCTCCAGGACCACCTTGCTGGAGGAGCTGAAAGGGGGAAGAGGGGATGTACGGTGACAGATAACCAGGAGCCGTGGACTAAACGCTCTGGTGCTCAATCGGTCCAGGGAAGGAAAGCTGAAGGATTGCCCCGACTGCAGGTGTCCAAGAGCCCAGGATGGCTGGCGGGTTAGCTGAAGGCAGAGAAGCAGAGGCACTGCCGCAGAGATTAGACACTGGTGGAAGTTAAAGCCACTGTTATTCATTCCCCTGGAAGGAATTCATCTGTATTCACCCTGGAGAAGCGAGAAGAGTGCTAAGCTATCGCCACAGGTAAGTTCTTGTTTATTAAATCAGCTAGGAGATGAGAGGATAAGAAACCAGACGTTATTATAGCCATCAAAACAGCTCTTAATTACAGTGATCTTTTGTATTTAGCTGTATCCAAAGACACCAGGTGAGAGACTGCTACATGCAAATGGAAAGAAGGCACACTACATAGACAGCAAGTAAGCGCACAGCACTCGGTACACGGCAGTAACATGCCAAGCACACAAAAAAGATCGGGAGAGATTATCATTCTCATTTGGCAAACGGGACAATGATCAGCTACATTTCCATGGGGTGGGCCAGCAGCTAGTCAAAAGTCATGTTGAAAACCCAAGACAAAGCTAGAAATCCAGCCCATGTCGTCCTTACGCCAGTCAAAAGCCTCGACCAACCTTCCCATCCCGGAGCAAACCACATACCCTTAACGGCCGTGGCTGACGGCAGAGGAGATGAGCCCTTCTCTGGCAGCCCACGGCCCCAGCCTCAGGAACCTTACCTGCGAGCAGCGGCCGTACCAGTACGCAACTGGTCTGTGAACAAAGATGCTACAAGCAAGGTCCAACACTTCACACAGCATTCCTCCTCCTCCTTCCCTCTTCCTTTTAATAAGCGCAAAGATGTATAGCTGCAGAGCGGAAAGACAAATCCAACCCCCCGGCCTCTAAAACCCTCCTCTAGAAAACCAAAATAACCCCACAGGCTGCCAAAGGAAAGAAAAACGGTCTGTTCTTGTCAGAAGGTTGTGGAAGATTGCCAGCGTTCAACCTTGCTCCGCACTGTCTCGCCGCGAACCAGAGACGCCAGTGCTGGGCTCGTCACTGGAAGAGCTCTCCTCTGCCCTGACCCCTGTCTTCATCGGCTCCTGGACCACAATGCCTGGACGAGGAGGGGAAGTGCATTTCCCCCCGCTTGGATCTTTCAGACATGGTACACACTTTAAGAATAGCCCCATTTAAGGCTGCCTGTAAAAACAGAACGCCTCAGTCTTTGCCACCAAATATTGGTCTTAATAGCAAGCTACAGGAACATAAAATCAAAGAAAAATGTTTTTAGCACAGCCCCAATATTAATACTACAGCTACCTTGTTTGAAGAGTCATGGAGAAAAGAAAACGGTACTAATTTCTAAGCATACTCTTGAGCAAATCCGTGAGATATGCTCTGTTCATCCAGGTAAGAAAATCTCCGACCCAGACCCTCAGATGGAAGCCACCCCTCATGCCAGATGTTCACACCAGGGATTATTTTCAGAGAACATTCCTCCGTTTAATTAGAATTTTAGAATTAGAGAGCTTGGGGTGCAAGAGTGAATCCCTAACTTGGGCTTGTAAGGATACTACAACGGCTACTCCAGCGGGTACGGCAGGCTGTGGAGCTAACCGACCAAAGTGCGCATCCTGAGAACGGAACAAAACCAAATTCCTCCAACGGAACCACATTTGATTTCACAACTGATATAAGTAGCTCACATTGCATTTACGGCACCATGTGTGGCTTTTCCCAACTGCCCAGACAGGATAAAGGCGACTGGGTTACATTTAATGGAACAACAAAAGCTTAGAAAAGCAAAAGGCATCAGACGGGTGATCTCTGGATGCACTGGACAGTGCCTCCGGTAAGACAGCACTGCTGAATCCCAGCAGTGGCATCCCCAGACGAGGAGGTCTCGGCCTCAGGAGCAATGCACCAAAATTCCTTCTTACGGCACGGTTGGAGCAAGGGACGGCGCGCAGCTGCTGCAGGAGCACAGAGCATCACCGGGGACCGGCAGCATCCCTTCGCTCTCCTGATACAGCAAGGCAGGAGCACGCCGCTTTGCTCCTGGTCACAGCACAGCTTTTCCCCATTTGTCCGACACCGTGCCAACATCTCGGGCAGGGAGCTGGCACGTAAACCGCACCTAGCTTCTGATCATCTGCGGCACAGCCCATCAGACTACTGGCCTTTGCTTCGGCAATCTCGGCAGGACAGCAAGCCAAAACCAGGGATCACCACCAGTCCCTTTTCTCCCTAACATAGTTAACAATTGAGCTCCGGATGAAAAAGACTTCCTAGATCCCTGGCTCAGTCCCTGCACATGAGAAGACTGCTGTTTAGACCACAGAAGTGTTTTCCAAAGGTCCTTGGAGACTTGGGATTATAACTTCAACTGTAACCTTTGACACGTTTTACCCGCAGCTACATGAAATCCTCAGAGAACAAGCGTACGGGTCCTTGCGAAGTGACCAGAGATGTTGCATCTCCACCGCTGCATGACTCACACAACCGCAGCTCTCCTCAGCTCAGCCCACGCACCCACGCGTGACGCACGGCAGGCCAAGCTCTGGCTGCACACACAAGGCTGTGAAAGACAGGGTACCCTCCAGGGCACAGCGCAGGGCCTTCCCAGCATACAGAGGGTATCTGTACTGGGAAAACGCTGGATACCTCCTCCCACAGCAACCGGGGCAGGTGCGGGATGCCATCAACTGGTCATCACACCGGTCCGGCCGGGCTGGCAAAGGGCACTCTGCATTGGGGTGTGAATCCCTGCCTGGGCACCTCTTTGTATCGGAGCACTCAAACGCCCTGCCGGGACGAAACACATGGCCCAGCTCAGCTCCCAAGGTCTGCAAGCCCCACTTTCTCAGCGGCCCTTACGCCTTCCCACAACACCCACGGAGTTCTGTTTCCAGCTGATTTATCCTTGACAACCGAGAACTACAGCAAGGAGCTATTCCTATCTTTGTTCTTCTGAGGGGGAACGGAGGAAGCGAGAGATTCAGAAATACACAGAAGGTCAAGGGGGAAGCGTGCGACAAGAGGAAAGAGTCGCATTTGCCTTCGTAGCTCCAGGACAAAGTTTCTGACCGTAGGCTTAGTTGTCCCATTGACTTCGCTGGGTGGGAACGAAGCCAGCGCCGAGCGCTCTGGAAATCCCATCACGAACGCTTCCTTCATTTAGGTGTTTCAGTAGCGTTCACATCTCTCTGATGAAGACGCACTTGCTGCTGCCAAAAAAACAACCACCCCACCAGCACTCTTTGAAGGAGAAATGAAATGCTTCATTAATTCGAAAATTGTTGAGATTGCAAATCAGGAACAGAACACACAGGTCTAGAGGCAAGATTACTAATAATTCATGAGCAAAACTCTATGTTTATGCAACACTGAGGATGAGATTTTAATTGCTTATTACTCTAATTGATTTCATTCAGTTGTTATGGCAACTTTCTCCTTTTAGTGTATGCACTACGCTAGACTCTTACAGGCTTAGCCATGAGGAAAGGCAGTGTGACACACCACAGTTGCAACCTGTAAGATAAATAATACTGATTATCTGCCCGTATGATACAGAGTAGACAGAGACCATAGAGCTAACACCTAGGCCAATGTTTTATTATTACACGCAGTTTCTCTCCCCTGTCCCAACTGATGTCTCCACCACTGACTGTTCTCCCTTTCCACCTCTTGGCACTCTGCTTGGGCAAAAACAGGGGCCGTTTTGTGAAGAAGCTAGTTAGTAACGGCGGTTTTGTCAGCACGTATGTTAGACATTCTCTTATCTATATTCTCTTTTCCAGAAAAGCTTTTGCACTACAGGAATTCAGAGCAAGAATTCAAAACCTGACAGTCGAGACCTGAAGTCAAAACTGTGCCTTTCGCCGTTTAGAAGGTGGTACGCAGCTCAGTTAAACAAGAACACCCGGCACAGCCTTCGCTCGGCTATACCTACACATCCACTCCTCTTCATCCCTCCTGCCCAGCCTCTCCCCAGGGACAGTGGAACTGCAGCTCACCTGTAAACATGTCCACTAACATGCTCTCCCAGCACGTATGCTAGCAAAGCACATTTTGCTGGTCCCCGGAGCACATCCTTAAGATCTCTTGAGTCATCCGTCTCACACGCATCAAGTTTTTCAGGAGCTGAAGACAGCAGCTGCAAGTTAGACGTCGTTCGGAAATGGAAAACCAGACATTTTCCCTTGTTAAAGGCCCCGTGCGATGCACATTGAACTGGAAATTGCAGAAGCTGGTTTCTGGTCCTGCCCCAGCATCTACTGATTCACATTCTGCTGAGCATCAAAGCCCTGACAGCTAACTGCAATCACAAGGACAAGGCATTCACCTATTAGTCCAGCCCCTTCCCAAGCAAGCAAAGCAGCGGTATGAGATGGCGATCCTTGACCGCATGGCTCAGCCTTTCACGCTACGGTCAAACACAGAGCCTGCTCTAAGCACGGACCAACACAAACTTATTCCTTATTCCACCAGAAAAAAAAGGGGTAAAGACCCCAGCCTGAACACACCGACTGATTTATGCTGAAAGATTTTATAGCTCTGTGTCACTCGTTACGTAATCAAGCGGTAGAGAAGTCAAGTTTCCCATTTAAAAGGCCATTATCATAATTTAATTATGGAATGACAATTCACTAGGAACAGAAGCGGTTCCACTACAGATCCCCTGCAGCCCAGTTCAGCCAGAGGAGAGCGGGTGAGCGGCACGATAACACCTTGAGATCCTCTCAGAAACCAGGGCTTATCGACACCGATGTGACCCTTCAGCTCTACACTTCAAATAGGCTGGGCAAGACACCGTCTCACAAAGGCACAGGGAGTTAACATCCCAGAGCTCGGATGGAAACCGTCCCAGGGGATGTCTTCCCCGCAGAAACACTCCCTTCCAGCCCCCACCCAAACCAGTCTTACCGACAAAGCAGTTATGAAAATGAGCGCATATTTAAACTCTTGAGATTACAAGCATTCAAAGTTTCGCCTCGTGGTACAAACAAGCCCCCAAAAAAGGCATTTAAACCCCATGCACACCTCTGCTGTTAAAAACAAGCCAACCACCAAGAGCCTCATTCTTTGAGCAAATCCAGGCAAACCTCCTTTGAGGGATACGCAGCTATGGGACCCAGGAAAATCAAAGTTGAGCCTCAATTATCAAACCACACAAGTAAACCTGACAATGTTCTTACAAGCAAATTTCTTTTCATGCTGGGACAAACTTGAAAGGGACTGAAAGGTACACCTCAAGCTTTATTAGACTAACCCCACAACTTGTTAGTAGACCCAGGAAGCCATGGGCAACGTCCCTACCCCCCTAAGAGCCCACCTACACAGTGCACGCATTATCTGCCGGCTCCCACGCGAGGCCGTTGGCAAAGCGACCCAGGCAGGCACCTTTGAAGTAGAAGCCGAACATCTTTGCTGCGGTAGCTTTCACGTTCAAATCGGTCACAACAGACAGCAAGGAATCCATTGCTCTTAACACACTGCAGCGCGTGTTTCAGAGGCGAGCGGTTCCATTATACAAGGGACTTTGAGTGGTATGTGTGAGTTACCAGACAGAAGAGAATTTCATAGAGAACTCTTCGGAGTATCAAGTGTCCATCCCTCAGCTGTTGTATGTGGGAAGTGAGAAGCCTTGTAGTGTGTTCCTGTATTTAAAAAAAAGTAGCTATGAAGGCCATAAGGGAAAACCTGAGTTATTACACTCAGAGGATTACTTTAACAGTAGCAGTGGCCCTATTCTTCCCACACATGCTCCCTGCCCATGAGTGTCAGCACTCAGCCAGCCTCACAGCACCCTAACTCCTTCCCAGCCCCAGCCTACGCACACTGCCCCAGCGCTGGAACATCCGAGGCCGGAGCTGTAAGACAGGCTGTCCTGGCAGAGGGAACGCCTTCATGCTTTCTCTCACTCCATCCCTTGCACACAAAAGGACAAAAAGAGGGAAGATCTGTATCAAGCTACAAGGTGCAGTAGGTCCATGACGATGCTTACAGCCATCTCAGCAGGTAGCAGAGCGCAGGTTCTGGCTCCCTCTTTCAGTCCTTCTAGGGCTGGGAACATCTTTCCAGCAAGAACCATTTACAGCCCCTTACTCCTTAACTTTTGCAAGATAGGCACTGTTTTGAAATACTTTTGCAAGATGGACAGGAGACAAAAAGGAAACAAGCTCAAGTTTGCCTTCGAGTTACTGTAGGTGTTTTGGATTGCCAAGATGCAGACACATCCCAAGGTCAGAAGACTGGGAACGACAGCAACCACAAATCCAGCAAAACCCGGAACACTTGGCCTGCAATGACCCCAAACTTAACCACGAACCAGAGCTCCCATTTGCCAGATGTCCAAATGCCCCATTCACCACACTCGTCCCGCCAGGACAGGGCCCAGCTGGAGCTTGGTGAAAGCAGAAGACACCTCACATCAGCTTCTAAAACTGACAGGAGCAAAGCCAAGAACAGATTCACACCCAGTAGCAAGCCATACAGAAGTCTGTCCTTTTTCTTTGCAAACTGCTTCCTTCTGGGGAAGCTGGAGCACAGCTGCAGCACCATACAAGCTGCACAGCAAAAAAAAAAAATAAAAGGCAAGCCAAAAGCTTCAAGTAACCATCCGTAACTCACACCAGTTAACAAATCAGCACTTGGTTTATTTCTGTTCTCAACTGAAACAAGACTCAGTAGGTTCGTTACCTGCAACCAAAGTACTCCATTTCAGAAGTGAGCTTCCAGGCGCAGAGATTTGCAGTGAGAAGCCTTCCGATGTACAGCACTTATATCATACAGAGTACACAATAAATTACTATCTACATGCAACATACCTACAAAAAGTTACATACAATATAAAAAAATACAGTATTTTCTGCTCATTTTTTGTTTTAAATTTTTTTCTATACATTTTTTAATTTACATTTTTATATACATTTTTGTAAACTTTTTGTATTTTTATAAAACTGAAATCACAAAACAGTTATGAACTTACGGCACTGCTCTTACCATTCTAAACCAATGCTTGCATCTATAAAACAGCCTTTAGCTTGTTTGCTCCTTCTTTTCTACTTTGGCACCAACACGCTTCACACCATTATTCTGAGCTAATTAGTCCACTTGCTACCTAGCCATGTTCTCAATATGGAGAAACACAATCATACTTCAATTTGTGCTTCAATAAAAAAGTTCAGAAAAAACCATTACATTAACTACTTCATCAACATCACATTTACCTGATATTACTGCATCATATCAACTTTCCCTGCACTAACTGCTTTACATTAAGCATGCAAACAAGTCTGATTATGACTCAATCAATAACATGAATATACCAAAAAACTACAAGGGTTAAATATTAAAAGGAATGTAGACTTATCAAGATTTATCATGTTAATAAGTCTAAGCTAATAGTATGGATTGACATGTTAACAGTTAAGATTTTAAACACACTGAAGCATACAATGTGAATTTCCATGTAAAAACATCTGTATTAAAGAAAATACAAAGTTACCCCTGCCACACATTTTATACTATCCTTTAGTGAAAACTAGTATTGACTAGAAACCTCCTTCTTGCATACTCCTGTTGTGAAATAGGGATTCCCAAAGTTTATTAAAAAAAAATCAAGCTTTAAAAAAATCTACTTGGAGTACACAACTCAAGATCCTGCTAAAAAGGAGCACAGCACGTAAAGCATTCAAGCAGCTTCAGTATTTGGCCCATTTGACAGTAAATCATTTCAGCCTGGTGCTATGCATACGTATCGTTCCACATAGCCTACTCGGCCAATTTGATCTAATCCCAAAATACTAAAGAGTGGAAGTGCCCTCAAGAGGACTCCAGTCCAACATCCTGCTCAAAGCAGGGTCAGCGCTGAATTCAAACCAAGCTCTGGGTTTTGTCATGGTGAATCCCAAGAACCTCCCAGGATAAAGACTGCACAGCCCCTCTTGGTCCACTCCCATGCTCGACTGTCCCCACAGAGCAAGCTGCTTCTATTAGCTGAGAACTTCACATTTCAATTTAATAAAAGCCTCTACCTCTTGCTCCATGCTTCTCACTTCTCACTTGGGCCTCAGGACACTTTGGCAGCTTCCTGTTGGACGTTCACCAGGTGATCTATGTCTTGAGGCCCAAAACTGGACACTGTTCCAAATGAGAATGAATGAATGCCAAGTGAAGGGAGCAAAAAAAACCACCTACTTCCCTCAATCTCTCAGCCACACTCCTGTTAAGACAGTCCAGCGTGCTGTCCGCCCTCATTGCTGCCAGGGCACACTGCTCACGTGTTTAGCTGCTAAGCATCTTGGACCGCCAGGTACCAGACTACACTTACGCTTGTTGACAACAGAACTATACATGAACTTGTTTGCTGAACTGCGGACCTGAACTGGCTTTTTCTTCCTTAAAATTACAGCAACAAAAGACCAAGGCAGGCATTCAAAGCATTGATATACCACAGCAATTCTTGCCTTAATACAGTTTACAGATTACCGCCTCATTTATTATTGCCAAAAGACTCTATGGTGCATTAAAAATCTCAACCTAATACAATCAAGACTTAATGCTACGACCGACAGCTAAGACTCTGCCACTTTGTTTTAGGTTGGAGTTCAAAGAAGAAGGTGCCTTCCAGATCACTCGGAGGAGAACTGCTAAGGCTTTCTTCTCCGCTGCTCATATCTTCACAGGAGTCTTCGCTAGAAGGAAAAGAGGGAAAGGTAATTTAAACAAAGCACACCCCCCTAAAAGTGGCACAGTACTCCTCAAACCTGTGTTTTCTTGCATGCTTTTCTGTTCCCAGAGTAACATCCCAGATCTAAATGCTTCTCAGCACTATGGCTTAAAAGTCGTAACAACATACAACTTCCTTTCTTCTAATGCCAAAAATCTCCTACCAACCAAGGTGCCAGTGTTCAAGATACCGAATATAAACTACTTTATAAGACTTAAATGCTTTGTAAGCCTCCCTGCCTTAAAAAAAGGAATGCCTCCCCCCATCCTGCAAAGCACTTGTACTTTTTTGAATGCTACAATGACACTTCACCTTTTTTCTTCCAAGATTTATTCTAAGTCCATCAGTATTTTCAAAGCTAGCATTTTTTTTTTCCCCAAGTAGTAGTGAATAAGCCTAGTTATACAGAGTTGCCGTTAACATCTCCTGAAAATGAGAATTCCCAACAAATTAACCACCTGGTGTAAGATGTACCAACCTCTCGCTTTCATTGAAACATCCACCCTCTGGTATGGTTGGCAATTCAGGAACACTGTAGTAACTGTTTTGCAGATTCTGGGCTGTACGTCTCGAAACAATCCAAACTAGCTTTTTATGATCAGGCTTGCAACATTCAGGAGAAGAATAATCTGCTAGGCATTTTGAGACCAATTCCCTCCAGTAAAGCAGGTCACTATCACTTATCTGAAAAGCAAAAAAGAACCTATTTAGTCTATTGCACACAGAGGCTCTAAAGATAACCCCTCCCTCCATCTCACCTTCTTGAAAAAGACTTGAAAAAATACCAGTCAAGACATAAATGAGTTATAACTGTGCTATCTTTGTCAAAGTCGGGTTGCTTTTGAAGGTGAACTCCCATACACCTCCTAGAAATGTCCACACTGAAGCGTGAGTTGACAGTTTGCCTGTCAGTTGCTGTTAACATTTTCATGATCACTTCCAAAGGAAAAATGAAATCAAGATTATTCCATTTTAAAATGGAATCATCTCATACTTTAAGGAACTACTTCCACCCCGCAAGAAACCGGGTTCCTTCAATTTGACTGTAAGAGGGAAAAGCTTGTTCTAGACCATCACCTGACACAGCATGCAGCTAGAAGCTGTAAAGCCTATGTTAGTTATTCAGGCAAAGAGAATAACCAGCACAGCAGTCATTGCAGTCCTACAAACCAACTGGAAGTTTCTCTAGAACATACAGCTAGAACTGTACAAGTTAAGTCAGCTGCTTGTTAAAGCATGTATTGTCTAGGCATTAGGTCAGCATTTCTTCTGATTTTATACATTTAAGCTAGTTCTTTAAACTATAATCCTTCTGCTTGCCAGGCAGTTGCCAAGATGTGCCAGTGCAAAATGACTCCCTGATCTCACTTCCTAAGCAGCAGGTTTTTTGCATTTGGCATCCTACCAATGAAACCATGCTAGTTACAAGAGTTGCAGACAGATGCTTAAAGACCCATTTCATTGCTTGTTTCAGCTGATGCCAAACAGCACCGGTAAAGATTGTACACTGACAGCAGGAGGCCCTTAAATGTAAGGTTGTACATCATTAACTGCACCAGCCCCAACAACTGCAAAAACAAGCCACAGAAAATATTTACCTTAGAATGCTTTTGAACACGCAGAAGGATCTCAAACAGCTCAACAGATTTCAAAGTCTGAACTTCTAGAGTGAGAAGGCACAAGGCCAAGACAGATGGCTAGAAGTACAAAAAACACCGCTCAACATAACATGAATCAAAACCTACTCAGGAGTCAAAGAAAGCTACCTCTACTTACTTTTGCTTTAGAAAAGACCAGACGACAGTTGCAAGCTTTTAGCTGCGCTTCCAATTTGTCAAGATTCAATACTTCTTTCCTGTAAGACAGCCAGGAGAAACGCATGTGTATCAACAAGCATTCACTTGTCAGGAAGTAGAAAAACTAAGGAGCTGCCTCCTCTATAGCCAATGCCATAATCATTTAAGAAGCAATTAAAAAGGGTCTAACAAACACACAGACCACCACCAACGTGCAACTCAACTCACCTTTCTGAGGTATGACAGAGTACAATAGTATGGTACAAGTGCAAGAAGGTTAAGGCAGTAGTAGCTTTAAATTCAAAGTGCAACTTTTCTGAAATTATCTTTTCCATCCGTTTCAGGTCGGACACAGTGCATTTACATTGGCTGATCCGGATGATCTCATGAGCAGAAGGAATATTACATTCTTCTTCAACTACTCGGGCAGCCAGCTGGAAACAACAAACTCCAATGCAAGATAAATGCTTCGGTTTCACCTAAAAATAAGAGGAAGCATTATGAATACTTCCTGCCCCACGAACACCGTGCTTAAACAGCAACACCAACAGCTCACCCAGCCTAGGTGAGCTGTTTTGAATATTCACAGCTCAAGAGAAAGAGATTTGCTAATCTCAACTAGACCTGATGTCAGTCAACTCATACACCTCACCTAGTCACAACTAGTTTCATCACTTCGGTTTCAGCAAAACACAGCTGGCAGACCCAATAAAGCAACACGAATCTACCAGAGCCAAGTCAGAGGAAGTAAAGTTCAACAGCTGAGCACCCTCTATTGAAATTGTTCCACATCACTACGCAACGAATAAATTGCAGTGAGAACTGCAATACCCTGCTTCTCCAAGCGGCAGGGCTCATTTTCCCTCAATTAAAGCCTATACAAATCCAGCCTGAGCCTGTTCCAGGCAGTCCCATCCCTCCACAACCTGTTCCTCCCTCTGCTGTTCTCTCCCACGTACCAGCATAACATTTTGGGCAACCTTAAGGACTGTCAGACCACAGAATTCATGCAACTCTAGTTTTTCTGCCAACTTAATAATGGGGAACTGGTTTAGGTTCAAATTGTCTGCCATAAAGCAGCACAAACATGAAAAGAAAAACATCCAGTAAATGATCATTTGGTGTTAGTTCCAGTGCTAAGGTAAGCTCTAGCACAGTACCTAGAAATAGACTGTAACACAAATTGTTCTGTTCCTTCTTAATTCCTCTTTTCTTAGTCTTCTACACCTATGCGGTGAAGGCTACAGACTTACTAGAGGAAATAAATCATGCTGCTACTTGCCTTTAGAGATAAAAAAACACTCTGCTGAACTTCAGGTTTACAAAGGAGGACTTCAGAAATTTTGCTAGCATAGAATGGGTAAAAAGCTACGGTTATGTCCCAGATCACAACCTTCCCCTTTTTGTCAGACAAGGCAGTTCACAGAAAGTTCGCATTTTCCCAGCTGATACTACAGCAGGCCCTCTACCCCCGACATACCTTCATAAGAGCCAAGAATCTGTCCAGAATGTTAACAGCCAAAACAAACGTTTCAGTTGCAAAACCGAAAAAGTTGGTCAGACTCCAAAGATCTTCCACCTTGGCATTCCTTTGTCTGGGACACAGAGTATTTTCATTCTATGGCAAGAGAAGCAAAGTCAGAATTTTTCAGTGGCAGCAGTGATGGCTGTGACCACTCACTCCCCAAGTCATCTCTTACTTCGATCAAAGGGAAGCAATTTTTTTTTTCCTTTAAATACTTTATTTCTCTTAACTTAAAAAAAAATTTAGATACTTGAGACTCAAAACACAGCCAAGCTACACCGATAACAGCCGGGTCCTGTCTCACTAGTGCAACACCAAGCTCCACCACATTTCCAAGTACACACTTGTTATTTTAAGACAATAGTTATAACCAAGTGTGCGCATACAGTGACTCCCGACCTTACCGAAACAGACCCAACTCAGCTTATCCCTCCCTCTGCCCGCATGTCAATAATGATGCAACAAAAGTTCTGCTTTCAAAACAAACAAGCAGACTGATTTCAGAGACTTTTTTTCTAAACATTAAGGCCTTTTCCAGAAAACCCACAAGCATCCCAAGGAGTGTACGCCTGCTCTAAACTCAATATGGAACTCTGGCTTTTAATGTGGAGATGTTTATACTTTATTTTTTTTTGCTGTTAAGCACCGAGTGTTTCTCGGTTCATCTCCCTGGACCTTCCTAAAGCAAAGCCGGCCGTTTCCCCACGGCTAATTGCCCACTTGACATCCCAGCTTCCCTGCAGTGGTACCACGCTCCCGAGATGGAAATAATACACTTCTCTGGGTCCGCTCGAAGTCTAAACAATAAATATTAAACGCTTAAACACTGTACTTGTCCGGTAGGTCACGGGATAACGTAGTGCATGTTATTAACCTCGGATTAACGCGGAGTTAAAACAAAAGGCCACTGGCGTTTACAGAAAAGAAAA
>NW_009619264.1:28423-37252 GCF_000690535.1 Cariama cristata | reverse complement strand
CATCCCTTCCCTCCAGTGTATCGATCGCACTGCACAGCTGGGTGTCGTCGGCAAACTTGCTGAGGGTGCACTCCATCCCACTGGCTGTGTCCCCGACAAAGACGTTAAACAGTGCCAGTCCCAGTCCCAACCCCTGAGGAACTCATCACTGGTCTCCACTTGGACATTGTGCCGTTGACCGCAACTCTTTGCGTGTAACCATTTATTAAACTTAGGTTGATTAGATACTGCTGAGAGCTTATTATAGCAGAAATACTCACTTGACAATTAAAATTCAAGTTTTAGAAGCAAGGTTGCTGTCCTCTAGTAGTCTAAAGATAGCAGCCTCTCCTCTAAGAATTAGATTCAAATACTATTACCCTGACTGTTAAAAAAAATGGGTGTGCTATCATGTTAAATAAAATCTTAGCTTTTAAAAGGCTAACACAAATTTATGTATTACTAAAACATTTCTTCCACCCAAAGGTTCTTCTCAGTGCTATGGAAATGACCAAAAACTAGTCAGCCTTTTTTCCAACTAAATCATGATACATCTTCCTTATAAACCAGAAATGACACCAGATGGAAACACAGGCAGACTGGACACAATATCTAGCAACTGCCTTACTTTCTTCAGCATGTCAGTGGAGACAAAGAGACAGCTCACAATATCCTGACGCATGCGATTTTTAGTGTCAGGCCCCACTCGGTGTGCTAGACCAGCCTAGATTATTAAAAACCCTTCAACACTCAACCTTCTAAGTTCTTAAGTCCTTGAGAGACAGCAGAAAAGCAAATCACTTACCCACTGACTCAATGCAGAAATCAAAGCTCAGCTCGGAGGCCAATTTCTTGCTTGACTTCAGTTTCCCTTGTAAATTCACAATTTTCACAAATTCTCAAGAAAAACAGAAAAACCAGTATCAAAACTCACTGCTGAAAAGGATTACTGACAGCTTTAAGTATGAAATACTAATTTCATCCTCCAGGCACAAAGAAATGCCCAAACCTAACACCTACAGTATTTGTCTAAAATGAATCCAAGAGCATCCTTCTCTCGAAACAAATATAGAAAACCTTCTTATACACTTCGTACGTTCTCAGATTCTACTGACAGCCTCCCTGCAAATTACCAACAGTGCAGAAATGTGAATTCAACATAAAGGTTGTCAGACTAAGTCATTGCAAAGTTCCCCTTAAGGTATTAACCTCTGATGCACAAGAGTTATGGTTATAATTACTGTGTATGATGGAGTGTTAGCTATTTGTCCTGCTAGCAGGACAGGCAAACGACACTTTTTCCAAGTAAATTTGGAAAATATCTGACTGGCATATATTTGAATTCTGATCTGTAATGCCGCATTACATTTCATTTTGAAAAGAAACAAGAATGATACACATATGAAGAGGCAAAGTGGAATCACAGGAGCCAAAATGAAACCCCACTTATCTGAACTGTACCTTTTTGGAAATACAACACAAATTAGTAATGAAGGGAGAAAAAAAAATAACTTGTGGCAGAGTTAAAATCAACAACTGTGGCAAAACAAGTTTTGCACAAAGTGTAGGAAGTTGCCCAACAGAGACGTGTTACTTACTGTCCAGGCAGACTAGGACAGTGTCTCTTTCCAGCTGTGTTACGTGAATGGCATCTAACTGCTGATTGCCTTGTGAAAAAGAAAACAGATTATTTTATTATCACATCATAAGACTGATCTCAGCCTCTTCCCCTCCCCTCACCCTCTCACCAATCGCTACAGCCTTTTCAGTATGCTACGAGTCTTTTGCAATCTACAATATTTGTTACTCTTTAGAATTTTTTTAAGGCTATAACGATCCCAGAATGTTCTGGGAGGAGTACAGGGCCTAAGGACAAACCCATCGGTTCAAAGCAGGTACTGAATATGAAAGCACTACTGTTTATTGGCATAAATGACATTTTGTGTTACAGTTCAGCACAGCAAGTCAGTGTCCTTCATAAAGAGGCACAATAACGAACAAAAGGAATCATGAAGGGAATCTTTGCTCCTAAAAAATGCTCTTTTACCATAAATCCACATCTGGAAAGATTACTGGGCTGATATTAAACTAGACTTAATAGTTTTTCTAGTTTTTGTTAATGAAGTTCTTGGTACAGCTGTGAAAAATCAGTATTTAAATGTAAAAAAGTATATCCAACAAAGCCAGCAGAGAAAAGCATCTGCAAGATATCAACTAGCTTTTGAAGATAAAACAAAATCTTCTACTTATTAATAGCCAGCTGAAGATGACAAGCCTCCCCCAAGGGCTGGAGGACAGACAAGAATGCATTTATGTGAGACTTGACACAGGAAAGAAGGGGAAAGAGATGTTAAGACTGATCCCAGGAAAAAGTATGCAACCACAAATGAGAACCCAATCAGCAGGGTCTGCATTACTGTTTAAGGAAATTTATAAAATACAAGATGTGTCTAAACCGAAGTCTTTTAAGAAAGATAGTTTGTACTGAAGTTGGCAAGTCATCACAAGAAGAACCTGAGATCAGCTTCAGTATGCTTTAGGTAGAGAAACTGCATCATTTTGCCTCGCCTAAAGGGTTTCCAAACAGCTTCTGAGGAAGGGATATCCAACAGATACCCAACAGTTACCAGACAATAAAACGGCTGCAAGACGGACCAACAGTCTTACCTGCACCAATTTCTGTAAACCACGACGAAGCAGAGTTCAAGTTGATTGTCTCAAACTGAACTACCTGATTTGGTTCAGTACCCTTACTGATAGCTACGCAGACCATGGGGTACTCCTGCTCTGGTATCACTAGCATTTCAAACACATTCAAAGGGCTTGGCAAAGGAAAATCAAAGTGCTGGAAAAAAAGGTAACAAGGCATTTGTAAAGTTTCCTTTTACCTTGGAAATAAGAAGCCTAAAATAATATGCATAAGCTATAAAAGGTATAGAAGACTTTTTCACTGCTACTAAGAGAGCTTTTTTAAGATAGCATGAGCTGTGAGCAACATTAGGTTGCACAGAGGTATATGCTAGTCTGTTATTGCTAGTACTGGGCTCAATCCAACACTTGACTGACTTCAGTCACAAGATTTTCTTAGTCAAAATGTGTCAAGCCAGATTTTCAAGTGCTCAGAACCCACAAGTGGGACTAGACTGGGATGTACTTTCCATTACAAATTCTGGAAAGGTTATTTCAACAACTGTATAATGATTAAGATTAAATGTTTAAACTAAAATGAAATACTTACCTTTATTAACATGAATTTCTGCATTGGCTCATACCACTGTAGTAGAACAATTCCAGACTGCAATGCACCACACAGGTACTTATGTCCTGTGTATGGATTTCGTACTATATAAAATAAACAAATGAAAAAAACCCAGAAAACAACACTTTTTAAGTCCTGGAAGTTCAATGCATACTTGAAAAAAAAACCCCCAGCTATCTTTGCGAACAATTTAAGAAATAGCATCAGTTTCACACTAATTGCCTTCTGGCTTGCCATTCAAATATCCACAGTGATTAATACAGTGCTACGTTCCAGATAAATTAAATTATAATTAATAACCACTCGCATTCTTTGAGTCCCAGTAAAGAGGCCACACGCTGAGTGGCCAGAAAAGCTGTAACACCTTCTTCCTGGGGCTGTGTGAGCAGGGGGAGTGAAAGGTCTGGGTCACATTAGCATTTAAATAAAAAAATTCCCAAGCAGTGAAGATGTCCCATAACTTCTTGTGAGCTTTGACAGCTAATGCAATAATACGATAAAGGGTTTGGGGTTTGGTTTTTTTAAGCTCAGTTGGATACGAGACCAGCCTGACTTCAGGAATTGTTTGTAAGTATGCCTACTGTAGACACTTTATATGAGCTAAGCAGGATATCCAAGTTTGCAACAAGGTACTTTATACTCTGTTTAAGCACTTTTAAGAGTGTAAAGATACAATTTCACACAGCATTAGGGCCAGTTTTCAAAAGGACACGCATTCTATAGAAAGCCCAAGCCTTTTTGAAAGTCAGTGAAGCCAAAGACAAATCTATAACTTCACAAGCTTTAACTCTTTTGCGTGCATTTAGAAGTTGAGCGATAGCTTCGCTCCTCCCCAGGCTGACATCATTTTTATTCATGTTTGGACCTTTCTTTGTGGAAAATATTCTTTTCAAGTTAGCCTCACTAAAAGTTGGATCTAGGTCAAACCTTGAGCCAAGCTGACAAAGGAGAAAGGGTATTTGTGTACATGGGACAAGGCTGGGATTCTGGAAGAAGCGTTACACTCGCAGGCAGGCTGCATGTCGCAGCTGGCTTTGGTGGCAGCCTCCCAGTGATCCCAAACGTCGACTTACTAACTATAAGTTTATTAAAAAGAAATGAGTTTAAGACATGCCCTGTCCAATCATAAAGGCCAGGAAATAAAACTGCAAAACTGAATGTCTACTCACCTATACAGCATTTGTGGCATCCTTTTGTATCAGGGATCTTTGTCGTTAAGGCAAACTTCCTGGAATAACAATTATCAAAAAAATGCATCAACAAGAGATGTCGAAGGCCCTTCATGCTACCAATTCAACAGCACAAACAGTATTTATGGGAATTTTCACTCATTATAATTGTCTACAAGTGAAAGATTTGTACCTTGGTAATATTTTGTCAGGAAACCTATGGGTTTGAATATGAGCAGCTAATCCTGTTTTTTTGGCTTGTTCAAACAAAGCTATTAAATTATGGGAGTAGAGCTGGAATGTTTTCCCTGTAAGAGAGAAAAACACAACTGACATCGCACCCACGCCTCCAGCAGAGAACTACACATTTTAGAAGAATGTATGTATAGAAAATTACCTTCTAGAAAAATGGACCACGTACGTCGGGTATTTCAAGTCCAGTTATGAAGTAAAATAAAACAAGACAACAATAATAATGCATATAGAGAAGACATGGCATTCAGCTCAAAGTTCATTTCAGTAACACTAAAGAAGCTCTGAAAGTTAGTTTTAGGTAAACATTTTTAGAAGGCTGTAATTATACAATAACAATTAATTGCAGCAGGACATTTTCTTTATCTATAAATCAGAAGCAGTGTTACACAAACCCTGCAAGTTTAAAGGCACAGTCCTACAACTAGTCTCCATGCCACAGTGCCTCTGTTTCCTATCTAGAATGTCCTATTCCACGACAACTGATGAAAAAAAAATTTTTTTTCAAGAACCGATCTGCTGGATTAGTAGTATTTCACAGCCACTTCATTCTCCTTCAAACTGAAACTAGTTTTGGTTTAGGGTGGATGTATTTTCTGAATCTGGTTCATACCAAAGACGTTGCCAGGCTACAATACACTGAATGTGATCAAACCCTGCAGTTACATTTTGATAACGCACCTATGCTAATCCTCTCCTAATTTTGTTCCGACGCATGAAACCCATCCTTATTCCGACCCTCCTAGCTCAAGGACCAAAGATGAGGACACTCTTTAGATTCCCTGGGCACTTCCCGTCAAATTGCAGTCTTGGCAGAGGCAGCTCTTGTTTGACAAATACCAAGTGCCAAGCTTTGACAAATACTAAGTGCCAAACTACCTAAATATAAATAAACAAACCCAAATATGGTGGGACGTTGCAGACAACTCGCTCTACTACTTGTAAACGTCCAATTTTACCTCTGAAAGTCTTTCACATTAAAGCACTCTTGAAGCAAAGCTTCCTATACAAACACAAGAAACAATGCATGGTTTTCTACTGCGGTACAATCAAAATACATTGTACTGAATTACGACTTTAAATGTTTCTCTTTATTTATGATTTTATTCGTTTTCCCTCTATTTATACATACCTGACAAGGACATTAAGGTGTTATTGATAACATACAGCCAGGTGCACTTTCGGGGAAATAACTGAAGAAAGAAAAACATTTCCATTAATAGGAACATACAGGAATTTCCAACCGTGGTTTTCTCTGCCTGCTCCACCTCCGCCACCATTCCTGCAGGGATTGACACTGGAGAAGCTCCCAGCTGTGACTGCAGTTTCTCCTCTAATTCACTCTCTTGGATCCTTGCTTAGTCCTTTTCTCTGTCTGAAATAGTTTTCATTCCTTCCCTCTTCTACCCCTGAAACTTTCAAAATGTAAGTTTTCTTTATTTTTTAATCAGCAGTACAGGGCCAAAGCGGGACAACTGACAAGACTGGAATACATATCTAGAAAGCTATAGCTTGTTCAGAAACGACAGACAGAGAAACAAAGATAACTCAAAGCGGGACAACTGACAAGACTGGAATATATATCTAGAAAGCTATCGCTTGTTCAGAAATGACAGACAGAGAAACAAAGACAACGTTATTACAGAAACCTACTAAACCTCACAAAAGCCAGAAGAGAGGGAAAAAAGGCATAAGGCCTTAGTATTTTCTGTGCAACTTGAATTACCACAAAATCCTGTATTTTGTGGGACTTACCTGCCTGGCTATTTGTGTGAGCATGCGGCTTTGTAAACAGACAGTTCACGGAAGGCATTGGGACTTATTTTTGTTTCAGAGGGAAGAAGTTACTTAGGACGCAGCTAGACTAGATTTGAGAAGATTTCAAAGTTAACATCTTGATAACCTGAAGGGAATTTTTATAGGAATGATGGCAAATGACAGCATTCAGGAGTCTCAATAAAAGAAGGGATAAGGACAACAGAATAAGGACAGGGATTTTGTTTAAAAAAAAAAAAAGAAAAAAGACAAGACTAAACTTATTGAACAGCATTCACAGGTAAAGTTCTCCCTCAAGAAAAAAAATTCCAATAAGAAAAAAGGGAGTTCAAAGGATTAAGCTGTTTCTAAAGGATGCTATTAAAAAAAGACAACAACAGACTGGTCCACTGAGGGAAGTTGTTGCAAAACACAGCAGAAAACGCTTGAATCGAGGCTCTACAAAAGAATAACTGTACTGGTTCAGGCAAATGTCCCTCTAACCTAATATCTGTTTCCAACAGTCACCATAAACTGATGTAATTTCTCCTAAAACTGGTAAAAACATGAAAAAAAACGTATGTAATACTGCACCTAATAGTCTGCCAGGCACCAAGTTCTTCAGCTCAGAAACCTGATGAATCCGATACGGGCTTTATGCATTTAGTGAGCTTCAATGGATTTATCCTCCAGAAATTTGTCCAGTCTCCCCTCTGAACTCAGATAACGGCCCAGCATTTTCAGCTCCCCATAGCAAAATGTCCCAAGCCAGTTACTCACTGTTTATTTTTAATTTGGCTCCACTAGCTTCATTTAATGGCCCCAATGGAAGAGAAGGGGAATAGTTGTTCCCTATGAACTATTTCCAAGCCATCTCAAGATGGCTAAATATTTTTTATTTCCCCCCCATGCCTTAAGAATCACAAATATATAATATAGAAAACAGAAACAAGGATGCAATGCTAAGGACAAAGGGGCAATCACAAGATAAGCCTGAAGGAAGAAACGTAAGAAAGGTTAAGATGCAAATCAAATTATCAATAAAAGAGAAGTCGATAAACGTGGCAACCGGGAAAAGGCTACGCTCACTGCTTGACAGGAAAGAAAGACTACATGATTAACACAGTTAATAGCACTGGGGTAGAAACTTGTGCTAGAAGCAGAAAAAGAACACATTACACACTGTTTGAACTAGATCTACTCACTTCAGCAGGTCCCAATAAAGTTTACTTTACGGTACTTAAGAACTGGCTCAAACCCCAAGGTCTCAGTAATGATTATCTTCAAGAACTGATAGAGGACGAACGAGGACCTCAAGAAGGACAAACACAGTACCTACGCCAAATAAAAAAGGTGGTGGGAATTGCAAAACAGGCGGACTGACTGGATATCCAGAGTAGCACAGGAACAAGCCACATGCTTTTTTAATTACCAAGGGATAACAAGGGCAGCTAGTGCAGACTTGTGCGGAACAGGCTGTATTTGAACATCTACATTTCCTTCTTTAACAGAGCAACTGCTCTGCTGGGGGCAGTGAAACAGTAAGGTGTGAAACATATGTGAAGGACCCTGCGCAAAACAAGGAAAATATGGGGTAGAGGAAATTGCAGAAAGAAAACATACACCTGGTTGGACATAAAAAACAGAGTATCTATCAGTAATTTGCTATTTAACAGAAGGAAAAAGCAGCTTGTAGATATATAGAGTCTTCTCTGGCTCTGGTTCTATTCAGTATTTTCACTGAAAAACTAACAATGGAATAAAAGCACGCTTCTGAAACTGGGAGATATTAACCTGGGAGAGATGGCAAGCACTTTGGAAGATGCGATCAGAATTAGAAGTCAGAGAAACAGTTAAAAATGTACATTTGGTGGGGAGAAATCATGAAATAAATAAAAGCAAATAAGGAAACAAGAGGTGCGGCAGAAGCACTGTGGTAAAGCCTCTGGGGTTTGAAGTGGATCACACCTGACCTCTGCCAACTGAGAATGCTCTCACAGAAAAGAAAATTTTCATTTTAGGGTGCATTAAATGTTCTCTCTACCTACCACTGGCATATCTAACCTTTCAATAGGATATAAAAAAGCATGTGGAAGAGTCCAGAGAAGACCGTTCCATGAAACAATTTAGGAAAATGTACAAGGAAAGAGATTGCTTTGACTAACAGAGTAAAGAGAAAATGGAGGTAAGAAGGCCGAGGGGTCTCCAACAGCTGCCACCACATTTTTTAGACATTTGTTTCCCATGTCTACTGAGGCTACAAAAATCCAAACAACTTCATATTCAGTGCCATCCTATTGCATTCAGGTGCACCCTCAGCTCTCTTAACTTGAAAGGATCTTCTACTTGTACTGAATTCAAATTCCCAGTTCTCACCATTAAGCCCTTTATAATCTGCTCTGGCTTTTGTCTGTG
>NW_009619264.1:0-28406 GCF_000690535.1 Cariama cristata | reverse complement strand
GCTGAACCACTTCCCCTTTTCTTTTGCCTCTCTTGAGTTTTGTGCTCTAGCGTGATGCTCCCTGAAACAGAGGACTTTCTCCTCTTAAGCACAGATCTCTGTGCAGTGCCCTTTCCGTGAAATCATCTTCCTCTCACTATTACTCACAGATTCACCCACCCGGCCACCTCTGCTTTCTGACCTGTACCAGGTCTTGACCGAATTTAATGCTCTTTACATGCCTGAAGTGCCTTTGTGAACCGCTTTAGAAACCGACAGGTATAAACCTCATGATCAGCATCTGCCAACACTTCCCTTCTGAGAATACTCTGCTACTCCCGACTCTAAAAAAGCAAATGTAACAATACCATGATTGCATGAAGTGCCTTTGGAAAGGGTTAGAGAGCCCAAGAAAACAGAAGCAAATGCCTATTTATTGGTGATAACAATGCCAGCTAAATTAATTGGTTGAGGGCTTTGGTAGCACCCTGTGGAGAAGCAATATGCCATCTAGTGGAGGTCAAATGGAGAGAGAAAGGGCAGGTAATCGGTTGCCTCCAAGGAGCAGAAAGATGTTTTAGCAGAGAACTCCTTTAAAAGCAGTGTTACATAAGCAGCCACAAAAAATTCAGGTAGGGAGGGGAACTATTAATTTCAGACTTCTGTTGCTGGCTGTGACGTGAATCAGTTTATGTCACAAAGCCTGGTATCCCATCTATCCCCTCTAATACCAAACCTTCTTGCTTCATAATATCCCCAAAACTATTCTGTGTGTTCAATACACCAAAAATCACCTGTTCCATTGTTGCTTCGTGAAGTTCATTCAAATTCAAAGTATAGATACCTTCTTCCGTGCCAAAGATAATGTACTGATCTAAAAATTTAAGAGAAACTTGATTATTTCACAAGCTCACAAGCACTTTGGCAACAGGAAGGTTTAAAATACAAACCTAAAATAGCTTTACCTTTAGTATCTGGATGTATCCACGATGTTGCACAATTAATCTTCAAAGGACAACCATCAAACACTTTGGAAAAACAAGCTCCCATCTGAAAGACACAAAACTGAAACCTGAAACAAGTTTGCAGTATAAAGTGTTTATCTTCTGGCACCTGGACACTTAGTACACATCTGTACACACCGCTGCTCTCTTTCTTCACACACAACCTTACTCCAATACACTTTCACGCAAAACATCTTTATCTTCCACAAAAGCTACAATGCAGCCTTTCAAACCTTTTCGTAGACTTCATACACATTAAGAAACACAGAGGGATCAAAACGACATGAACAATTTTAAGTACCTACTGGGTAAGAACAATATCGAGTGCTTATATAAATGGCATATGAAGGGAAACCAAGCAGAAATGTTGAAGTAATAACACCCTCTCGCATCACTACCACCTCTCTCTTGTTCTCTTTACTAAGCAGGGACTGCCACTGGAGATCACAACTCACAGAGCCAGTGAAGTCTCCAACCCTTCACATCCAGCCTGAACGGTGAAAGCACAAATCCAAAACATAGCCCCATACTAGCTAGCATGAAAAAAATTAACTCTATCCCAGCCAAAACCAGCACAGAAGTTTTTAAACAAAGGAAACAAGTATCGTGGATTCAGTACACGAAAAGTAACTGGCTAGGAGAGGCAGAAAATCACCCCAGGTGAGCTGGTGGCTTACTCTAGCATAAACCTTCTGACACTAGAGATGCCATGACGGCAGGCTTCGAATAACTCCTACTGCAAATGAGATTTCTTACCAGCACCTTCGGTGTTGGTGGTAAACCATTGATTGCTGGCTTCTGTGGGAAGAAAGAAAGATCATAAAATACCTCCCACACACCGATATAAAACTAGCTAGCTAACATGACAGTGAAATCAGACTGAGTGTCACAATACTTACAGGATAATCTCTTTTCTCCTTTTTACGTGGCAGTTGAGGGATTTGTCCAGACCCTTCTGCATTTTCTTCAATGAGTTTCAGCATGCGTTCCCCATTTCCTGAAAGGAAGCCCAGACACATTTTGGGGCTCACTCGACACAGTGAAATACAAAATATTTTGTTGTCCTATTCTCTTTTCTCCCTCGCGTCGAGCAGGAGGGGAGAAGCGAGCTCTCAAACTTCCATATGCACATCTCAGGTAGCTGAACCCTTCCAAGGACAGCTGGCCACTCTTCTGCGTGCTAAGCTGCACAGTAATAGAGGTTTTTCATTATCCAAACAGTCCCTGGGCCAAACACAACTGAGAATAAACCTGTGGCAAGGTCCTCGCAGATGAGACCCTCCCGGCACATTTGCTGTTTTTCTGCTATTCCTGCAGGCAACACAGTAATGGTATTGACTGGCTGAGCATCTTTGGTTTGGGAAGAACATTTCCACCATGGGGCATGGCTCTGATAAGAACCAGCACCCATGTAAAAAAGGAAAGCTGCACCTTGTGATCAGCTTGTATTAAAAAAATTATCTCCTCAAAATAGCTGATTCTAGAACCGATTTCCTTTTACGGGATGCAAGTCACCTTTCGGAAACGTAATGCATTTACCTAAGTCGCTGTATCTAGCTGTGAGCAATCCAGGGCTACTGATGCTGCTGGTCATCCCAACGGAGGAAGAATCAGCCTGAGGCCCACAAACAGGGATACTTTGTCTCCTGTGAGCTGGTGGGGCTCTGTTCTGCGAGTCTGGGAAGTGTTTTATTGTCTGACATTTCTCATCATCCGGGAGGTTTTCCTCAGGATAACTGTTTATTCTCGGCTGCAACAAACCAAAGAGGTGAAGGTTACCTGGGAAATGGCAGTTGGAAGCATAAACTTCAGACAAGTTTAATTCAAGTCAGGCTGCTTCCACATTAAAAAAAAAAAAAAGATCAGCCTTTGAAAAAAGACATTTGACAGCAGAATAATCTCAGAGGTATGCCTTTCTCTGATGGAAAAATCACAGCAGCAGGCAGAATGCTGAGCAAGAGGACATCCCACGCAGCATGCTCTCTTCACAGGGAAAATACCTACAAGTCACTTTGTCTAGGGCAGCAGCGTACAAAGCCAGGAGTGCCCAGAAGTAGAGATCGTACAGACTGCAAGTCAGCATAAAATAGGAAGCTGCACAAAGTCTGCTCGCAAATGATATTTAACAGAATTTATAACCTACTGAGAGCATCGGTCAGAAGCACTGCAGGGGCTGCGCAAGCGGGGTTTGCCACCTAAAACTCTTAAAACCCCACCATCTCTTACCTTAGGAGGTAGTGGAGGCGGCCCTGCTCGCTTTAGCGTTGATCTACAATGAAAAGGTGCAGTAGTCGTCTTAGTTAAACCAACAACAATAAACAGAATGACTTGAGAACACAGACAGTAAATGAGACGAGCCAGATGCATAGAAAAGACGGATCACAGCTTTGCTTTGCATGAACAGGGTTAAACTAGAAGTCCAAGAGTGGGGAAAAAGCACGTTAATCTTGTTAGAAGTGTTGGGTTTTGATAAACTCATGTTCTTTCATAAATGCCAATGTTACAGAGCTTCTGTGGTGACGGGTATTTGAAATTCGCAAATAAATACGCGTTCAGGGACTAGTTTGGTGCAGTTTGCAGCTTTTGCTCTGAATCAGACAAACATTTGGGCATCAGAGGAGCTGCACATACCCCACCAGAGCTCTGCAGGACTATCTGCACGTCCTATGACTACCAGGCCTGGCTCATGATTGATGGATTAATCAACACAAAATCTGCTTCGAAGTATTAGGCGCTTCCATATGCACTCTAAGACAACCTCAGGAAGGAGAGCAAGGGAAGAAAGCATTGCTTTGCGGACATTCTCCTGACAATCAGATAAACAGTCAAGCGTGCGTTAGACCTTTGAGGGCACCCAGCCCTCACTTATTTCTGAGTGGCAAAGCTGCCTGCAGCATTTTAAGGGAAGAGGTTTTGCCAGAACGCTGCCTGCTTTAGCGAGAGCCGCACGGAGTAAACACAACTGTACGTGAAGGAGGTCCACTCACTCTTCAACATCTTCACTCCCATCGCCAAATTTTGTAAGCAGTCCCCTAGGTAAAACGTTTATAAAATTAAAAGCTCTGCTCTAAGGTCGACACGTGCAACTAAACCGATTAGTGACGTCTTTTAGTTCCGCAACAAGCATCTCCCAGCCCTTTTCAAAACAAAGCGTTTCTCTCATTCGCTGCATTACGCCCTTTTTCATTTAGCACAGCGCTTTCCTTTCCTTCCCCTCACCCCCCAGTAATCATCGAAGCTCTTTTCCATACCAGATACCATCAACTCATCTTTCATTTCCCTCCCTGGTATTTTAAATATTGTTGAAATGCCTAACAACGGTATAATATAAAAGAAAAAAACCCAGATGAGATCAGAGGAAGTTACTGGGAGACAAATGGAGAAAAGGGACGTTTCCTCCTTTAGTGTTATACACCAAAGACATGGACTGTTTCCCATCACAGTGGGAATTTTTGTTTCAAAGCTACCCCAGGGTCAAAAAGGAAACGGTGACTAGAGGATCAAAGCAGCACTGAAAATATAATCCTGAATCAAACAAAAACTGATAAAATGTTGCAAAATGGCAATGTTCAAGCTGTGTCTTAAAAAAAAAATAATAAACTGCATTAAATCTAAAAAAATCTAAGCCATAAATCTAAACCCAATAAAAAGCATTCCTGAGCACGCTGCTGTGATGTTGTGAAGTTCAGGCTTCTGCATTTAGGAACCGTGAGGTGGAGAGGCAGCTCCAAAGCTGGTCGTGTCGGGGTTCAACCAGGGACAGGCTTCTGCCGCAGCCTGGTGCAGTCCGAGCCTCTGCGTGCAGAGCAGAGACCCCCGTACCCCCCCGACTCCCACACCCTGCCACATCACCCACTGAGGAATGACCACAGGGGTAACGAACAGGAAAACAAAGGTATATTCTACAAAAACTAACCCAGCCAAATTTGGATTAATGTAAAATTTCCCTGCAAGTTACTTCTGAAGGGAAAGCAGCAGACAGTTACCAACAGGAACTATTAAAAAACGTAAAAGAGAGAAAGTCCAACCATCAACCAAACCCACCTCCATAATACAGAAAACTTACAAGAAAGTAATTTTAAAATGCTACAACAAGGATGAGAAAAAACACAAAACAAGGTCAATCATTAGGTACGCATTCTAGTATTCCCCTTCCCAGTCAAGTAATTCCCGAGTGGAAGATACTAATCCCCATTCACTCCCATGAAAGCCAAAGGGCACGAAAAGCAAGGACCCCAGCACACATCCTCTCCGTACAGCCCTGGCATTGCTCAGCACTGCCGGGACCGAGGAGCTATGTGTTTCCTGTTTATCTTTTCAAACTGGAAGTGGTTTCCAAGTAAGCAGCAGGGATGCACCATCCAGAAACTTTATGCCTGCCCTCCTTTCAATACTAAATCTGTATCTATTTACCGATTTATAGCCCTAGCAATGTTTGCTACGGCTACATTCATTCTGCTTTTAATACAGCCTGGTATAGACAATCTTAATAACGCTACAGAAACAGAATCCAATCAATAAGTCACTTTGTCCGGAGGAGCTTCCCTCCCTCCCTCCCTGCTCCTCGACCCGGCAGATTCCAGCTGTCGGCAGAAAAGCCAGGACTCCCAAGACAGGCTTTCAATCTGCAGCTCATCAGGGTCACCCAAACCAACCCAGAGAGGAAGGAAAGCAGTCGGTGTCATTACTGGACAGGGAAAGACAGGGCCTAGAGAGCCACCCCAAACTTTTACTACAATGAGAGTGAGAACGGAAAAACAGGTTGAACTTAAAAAGACCCAAACACTGGCAAGCTCCGTGACACGGCCAGCTTTCCAGGGGGCTGTAATGTCAGCTGACAGCTTACGCAAGACTTTATCTGCCAAAAAGCCAAAGAAATTCACTGTCTGCTACTCGGTTCCAAATAAAGATGGGAAACAGGCTCTTTTAGCTGAGCAATTATTTCAACCAAAATACCTTTTTTCTACATATGTGCATCAGTCAGTATTCCTGAACTTCCATATTCTCCCTTGCAAATGCAAAAACTGCCTTTACAGGCAGAATCCAGTATTTTGCACCAAAAGGAAGCCACATACCTAATAAATTCAGTCCTAACTTGGACAGAATTGTCCTCCCCTACTTCAGGCCTGCTTTATCCCAGGGGAAATAAGTTATAGTATATCTTTGCCGAAAACATTTCAACCCAAACCACTGTACATGACTGTATTATACGATTATATATATTGAGGATAGAGATAATACATGATATATATATATGATTGATACACATGATTATATACATTGATGATCTATATTAATACACGACTGTATTATAGATTACACTGCTCAGACACCCACAGCACAAGCGGTCATACTGCACCTGGTAAAACTAAACCTTCAAACTGGTTTCTCCTTCCCTTTCTTGCAAGGACCCGACTTCAGGGCTGCGAACACCCTTTGTCACAGGATGTCACAACCACAGCCGCGGCTCAGAAGAGAAGCGCAAGGCCAACGCAGGATCCTGAACTCAGCCCTTGCAAGGTTACCAGCTTTGCTTCAGAAAATTGACTTTGGTTGTATTATTTCAGTGTGCTGGCCATACATTTACACTTCACTTTCCATCTACTGGGGAGCTACAACAAATTTTAAACAAACCAGTGTTCATGGTTAAAAGAGAATAAAGTCATTCCCCAAGAGATGACCAACCAACTGCAGAAGGAGGACTGCATACTGGGTAAAACCTCCTTTAACTTTATGAATATTAAAGAGGATTAGGGGTTATTAGGTTTGATTTTTCCACCATAGTTCAATTTTTCTTTCAGAGTGCACTTTCATATTAAGTCACAGAAATAAAAGATATTTTTAAACTCTGTACTTACTTGCTGCTTCCACCATCAACAAAAGGATTCCAATGCGAAGCAAAGTCAGTGCCAGCTGCCACAACCTGAAGATGGAGAAATTTTCATTTTTTGACCCCCATCAAACCGGAGCACCTTATCCACAGCACATGAAGAGGCCTGGGAGATTCCCAAGCCCTGCAGAATGACCCATAAGCAGGAAAATAAAATTCCAAAATGAAATAATGTTTTACAATCTAATTATAAAGCAACTATTGAAAAGCTCTTCTTCTTCCTAGACTCAGACTTAAAAGCAGCACCTGGAAATGGTATAATGCCAATATCAAGTGGTGATAAGTAACATGAAAGCAAAAATCTATGGTGAAAATTCAGTAAGGATCTTCCACTCAGGGCACTTCCAACACACTCTTCCAGCAAGAGAACGTACTGCAGCCACCTCCAAAGTCGTATGAGATGCCATCAGCAGAGGCTGGGAGCGCTCCTCTCACTAGATGTGGCACTGAGGGGACCCCACCGGTAACAACACGTACAGATGTAACCAGTCACATTCAAGAAAAGATGACCTAGAACCTACCTGGTGAACTGGAGTACAGCTGCAAAAAACAGGAATGGGATTTTTCTGGAGTGCTGAGCACTAATGTCTCCAAATAAACGGCAGTTGTTGCTATTGACAACACTTATTAAAAAATGGAGCCCTTGTGTACACAGGCAGGTACTAAGCCCAAAGAACGTTAATTAGCTGATCTGCAGTAAACTGCTGAGGGCTGGAACAAACGGCAGCAGCTCACAGGGGGCAAAACTGGCTGCATGCAAGCTGGCAGTCTTCCAAGAAACAAGCACCAAATAAACCCTGATGATGGGAAGATCAGGGACTCAAATGCAGAATGGTAGCCTCTTCACACTACCAAATTAATTGGCATATGTTGGCTTTTTTCATCTGAGCATGCCTCTCCTGCACAAAGCATGGAGAGCGATCCATTTTCTTTAAAATGTGGCAATTGTCTGGGGACCAAGAGTGGTCTTCTCATGACTTTGTACTTCAGAGACATATTACTTATGAGTTGAACCACAAAACATTGAAGACACTATGATTTTAATAAATGAAGGAAAAACCAAACTTGCCCTTACCATTTCATCCCGAGCTTCTGTTTCTTTCCGTAGAGGGGGCTCAAACTGCAGCTTATCAACTAGAAAACATCACATTTTTAAATTTAATACACACAACATTATACTAGTGCTCTTTCAACGCTTACTACAGTGAAATGCATTTTGTAACATATCTAAATATTATGTACACAACACTTAATTTGCCTACAAGATATGACCATCATTTGTATATCATTATTGTCTAAATGCTTAAATTTGTAACTACGAAAACCACAAGAAAGAAACAGACCAAAAGTAAATACCAAGTCATCACATGGAAGTACACTAAAACATAAGGATGTAACTACATGTTACCTTCAATGCATGTGAAAGAGAGGAAAAAGGTTTTTTAACAGCAAGCTTCCTAAAAGTGTGATGTACGTGCTGCAGAGAAGTGGACAGCATATACACTACAAAACACATTTGTCCAAACCTGGAGAAAGACCGTTTCTACCCTCAAAATTTCAACTTAGATCCAACTGAGTAGTGTATTAATATTGTTTTTTAGAAGAAAAGAAAAAGTTATATTAAAAGAAAACGCATTATGTTAACACGCACTCCGGTCACAACAGCTATTGCAAGCGCAAGCGCTCCATCAGGGTGAAGAAAAGGTTTGACTTACGAACTTGAAACAATATGCAGACAAACACAAAATGCTACGGTTTTTCTGTATGTGAAAAGATGCTCTCCTAATTATCAACTCGCTCTAATTTTTTGATGTTTGCAAGTTATTAGTGGATTTGCTGTTTCAAATAAGGCTGCATGGTCTGACAGAAATCACAGAGCTCAAAGGCTATGCTGGTCATGCAAGGTTTCCACATAAACATTACGATGCAGCAATGAGATGGAATGAAACAGCAGAAAAATACGCAACTTTTAATTCTGGTTTTGGAAAAATATTCTTGAAGATTCATGTGTATGTGCTGTTTCTTCTGGTGTTGTTTCTCAAATGTGCGAACAGCAGAAGTGACTTTCCAGAGTACGCAACCAAAGAACTACACCAACGTCCTCCATCGGTAGAAGCAAACCAACACCACAAAATGGGCAAAGCACATCAGGAACTTACAGTTTATCTCCGATGCCGTTCTTTCTGCCCTAATGTTCCTGTTCGTAGAACGAATTGTATGGCGGATAACGGAGTGAGGCTGCAAGGGTTATAAATGGAAAAGCTGAGAAAACTCGTGTGGCTTTCTGTTGGATCTCAATCAACAATCAAACCAACAAGGAGAAAGAATAGCTGTTCCAGTCACACACTGTAACGTGCACCGTCTTTGCCCCAGCCTTGCACAGCCTGTGCACAGGACCCTTTTGTACACCCACAGTACAAGCGTGGCAAGCGTTGTGGTGGCATTTCCTGGCTTCTCCCGCACTGGAACGCTAAAAGCGGAGCTCTCAAAATGTTGGGGCAGTGCTCATATCAAGCTGCAATCTCACATTTAGCGGAGCTCTCAAAATGTTGGGGCAGTGCCCCTGTCAAGCTGCAATCTCACATTCTCAAAGCAAAGCAAGGTATTTAAACCGTAGTTTTACCTAAAGACAGAAAATAAAAGATGTTCTCACCTCAAAATCATCATCATCAACTTCACTGTAGTGTGTATGGTTGTCAGGATTATTGACTTTGTCCAACAGCTCAACTGCTAAAGATCTTGAAAGACCAGGCTGCCCTACAAAGCCATGCTAGAACCACAGAAAAGAACATGTTATAATATGCAACTGAGAACATGTTATAATATACAACTGATACGTAACTTTCATTACTAAACATCCAATATAGAATGTTACTGAATTTTGCCTGCTTTCTGGGGGCTTGAGTATTTCTTTAATGGCTAGACTTTCTAATGCCTCCATAAGCATGGAAGCACCACACTTTTGGCCACTTGTAAATTGGAAATTAAACTCTCGAGTCAAACAAACAATTACAACTTAACGCCATTTTTTACATCAGTAGTTCAGTTGAGTTCAGGAAGGCAGAAATAGATACATGAACAACTGCTAAATAAATCTGTTTATTTGGGTGTTGGGAAGGGTCAACGTGTACGCAACTGTATCCAAGAGGCTGAGACACCCACTTGCAGAGAGGACAAGGCTGAAGACAGAACATGAAGCAAATTTCTGTAATTGCTCCTACCAAAAATTGTATAAAAATCTTGATACTGAATAAAATCTTGCCACTTCCTACCATTGACCAATGTCTTTTTCCTTCAGATTTCACCACCCGTGTTGTAAGATCAGAGAAAGAAAATGGTTCCAGTTTTGTTTCCTATTGATCTGTTGCTCACTTTGAAGCAAGAGATCTCTTACTGATGCCACTAAACGTTCCAAGTCACTTACAGAAAGGAGTCTGTCTGCTGTTGGTCTCTTCTTTGGATTTTTTGTAAGTGCTATTTTGACAAAATTATGGAATGTTGATGACCTTAAAGAAAAATGAGGTTTTATGATTAATTTTTCAAGAAGATATATTTGATTTTAACACAGTTACTACACAGATTACAGAAGGGTGTGCTGAATTAGAATGTTGTCCAGGTACCTCATCTGAGGTTTGAATAATTACATTTTCAAGTTAAGAAAATAGGAAAAAGCCCATTTGATTCATGGAACTTGCATGGAAAATGTTTTGGTACAGAAAATAAGCCAAACACATACGGTACTATTTCAAATTTTTCCAGTTTCAATTGTTAGAGAATTAGGTATCAGAAATAAAAAATGTGAATTATGTACCCATTAAACCCTCAAAATCTAGGCAAGCCTACAAATTTCACTGTTCTTACCTACAGGTAAGAAAATAAAACATGAAGTTCTACACAGAGACTCAACTTACTCTTTAAAATGCTTTGTTGCTATTTTCAGAACAGCTTAGGTGACTGTGTCATGCCACCTCTTTTTAGATCCAAATTCTGACTTGATGTTACGACTGGTCCTACACTTTTCAAGCACTTTCCTCGCAATTGCATTTCTGTTAGTATGCCTCTCGGGGGACAATATGAGCCCACATCTGCTTGCTTTCAAATCAAGTTACAAAACACATTTCCACTTCTGGTCTTAGCACCCGAGAGGGCGGCACTGGAGAAGTAAAGTGCCTTGGCTGGGGTTACGCCGCGCGGTTTCGATACAGGAAACACGCACTCAGAAGTGTTTTCTCCCTTCCTCTAGCACATATCTGTCCACCTGAACACCTCAGGGTAAAAAGATTGTACGGGAGCATTAAGAGGGAAAAATCCTGCATACTAGAATTGCTTTGAGTCTCATAAATAAAATGTTGGTAAGTGTGGTACAAAATCCTGCAGGCACTAGGAAGGTATCACAGGTTAAAGAAATCAGGAAAGGATTAAATGATTACCCGTCCCATTGACCCTGGTAAATACCCTACAATAAGAATTAAGGGGAAAGGATAAAAATAATTTTTCTTCCTAGAACATACACAGAGGATCGAAGAAGGGAGACTTCATTTCCCTCTGGATCGCTGGCAGGGATCAATTTACAAAGGTAGGGCTGCCCTGTCCCACACTGCTGGTTTTCTGTCATGTCAGAGAAGGTCTGCTGCTGGACCTTAACCCTCCCGTTTGCTTTCACACACCTACAAAAACCAACTAGTTGTTTCTCAGTGAAACTTCCTGTAAGTGAAATCACCTCTCAGGTTCCCGAGTTTAAAACTAGCACAAACTATTTTTCACTGCCTTCCTTCTTCAATAATGACAAATAGTTTTTATAACACTATCTACAAAATATTGCACAAAGGAAAGAGTTTAACCTACCATTTTGCTTTTTCCTTTAGCTTTGGCGGTTGAAAATTACTTTTTGACATTAAAAACAAAGCCCTAAAGATAAAGGAAAAATAATGTTATTATATGGTAAAAAAATAATTAATTTCATTCCAATATCTAAACACTTTAATACTTTACAGTAAGAATCATACTGGTGAAACTGGATTACAGTCTATACTGTACTAGAGGACAGGCACAGTAAAGCTGTTGATTTTCTTATCTTTAAATAAGATCTTTTTATCGCCATGCATAATCCTGTTAAGCATAAGGTTACAGCTTCTCTAGTGATTTACTATCACTAGATAGTAAATCTGTACCTATTCTTAATCAGACTATTGATGACACTACAAAGCTTTTTAAAAAAAATTTAAAATTTTGGTTATCATTTCAATTCTAAATTTAAGTCTTTAGCTTCAGGCTGATCTCTTAAAAACAGACACAGCTCACGCTGAAAGTAGATGTTTGATGAAGGAATTCTAGCATGAGTTTCTTGGTCTGAGCTACAGAGGTTAAACTGTATCATAACAGTCCCTGCTGGGACTGAAGAGGGTCCTGGAGATAAGCAAGCTCCCAGCCAGCAGACCTCATCGGGTGAAGATCGAACATGGGTGGTTGAAGCTCTGCAAGTTCAATCGCTGTTATGCCAACCGCCCAGATATCGCAGAGCTGGTTATATCCACCATTCTTTTCCACCGCTGCAACTTCTGGGGCCATCCTTTAAAAGCAAAGGCATCGTTCATTGAGAGCACCAGCCGCTTCTGAACAGTGCCCGCACGCAGGAGGCACAGAGCACGTCACATAACCCTAGAGCAGAAATCCCCACAAAGAGCGTAAGTTGGGGAAAAGCCTGACGTCCCCCTCCCCTCACCCAGCATTAGGGGAGCGGAGAAGCACAGGGAGGTGACGTGCTTTGCCCGAGGTCGTGGGCTGGGCAGCAGCGTTAGGAATAGAACCAGTCTCATGATTCCTGGTGAAATGCTTTAATGACCAGATAATCTTCCTGCCCTCAGTCCTCCTCCTCCAACAGGATAAAGAGGGCAGCAAACAATTAAAAGCCATTGTCTGGATTAAGCTGTATGTATGTGTTCACTCTGTACCAAGAATACCGCCCTAGGCATCTCAACTGCATCACAGTAATGCCAGAAACCAACAGCAGTTAAATTTGCATATATAATCCAGCTCAAGATTTACAATGATATATTTGCATACTAAATGTTGTCTTGTACAGACATTAATCAGTATGGATGACTGAAAGACAGTTTAAAATCCGTCTTTCTTCATAATTCTTTCTGCACAGAAATCAAAAAGACATTGTTTAGTTTATTCACTGAAAGTGTAAGAAATTACTGAGAAACTAAATGACCATTAGGTATCCAGAAAAAGGGGAGAATGTTCTGCATTAATAAATTTGTGAGAAACAGCAATCCTGCCTCAACTATCAGGTACCTTGTGTTACAGCAACAGATCAGCTACAATCAGTGCTTCCCAGACTTTTACCCTTTGGGCATTTTACTTGGATGAAAGGGAATTTACGCAATCACTATACGTATTTTAAAATATGCGTGTATACTTCAACGTGTGTCTTTCAGAATTCGTGGCATAAATACAGACTTAGCTTTGCATACAATCATAGTAATCAAAGTAGTTTATTACCAGTAAGGGGTACCAATAAATGATTTCCTCTTCGCAATGGTGGCTGTTATTTTTGCTGCTACACCAAAATCAGCTGGAAAATAAAATTACCATAGACTTCAAAATCTCATTTTAAGACCCCAATTCTACTCTAGGAAGTATCATACTATGAAAGAACAATCACGTTTCTCATGGAAATTAAAAATTCATTAAGCTTCAACAGTTAAAGATTAATGAGATCAGCTAATGTCTTCACTGACATGACTTCAAACAGAAAAGTTTAGTTTCTACATACAACTCACTCATGATCCTGTTCCTCTCCTAGCTATTTTTCCATCTCACAATACAGCAACCAAGCAACCTCACAAAATTTAGTGGATATTTGATTTAATATTCAAGAGGAAAAATAGCATCATGCTTTGGAAACGGTACTATTTCTGTGTTACTTATGGAGGAACTCGGGGCGAGGAGGGGGGAGCATCTGTTCTCATTTCTGGAGACTCTGTCTAGAGGACAATAATCCCTTGCTCTCAGAGCTGCAGATAATCAGGTGATCTTGCAGAGCCAAAAATCATTTAAGTCCTTTTTATTTTTATTGCATTTGTGGTATGATAGCTGGAGGATAACTGTGGGCAAATCTAACTAGCTTAGCAGGCAAAAGGAAGGCATCAGCGTGTAACTCCAGTTTAATGCAGTTAGTGGAATCTCTTATCAGTTTCAAGGTTTTACTATTTATTTTTTTTCCCCTTCTTTAAAAAGCTGTACTTTCCTAGCACAGCATTCCTGGTTCACCACAGGGGAGTAAACATGTTGAACCACACAGCTTTTCTGAAGAGCAGCGATGCAGCTAATGCACAGCCACCCTGATTCCAACACCGGACGCAGTAAGATGATGAGGATCTCACTCCTTCTCCCAGGATGTCTGCTCCCTATCTCCTGCAGAAGTAGGGAGAGCAGACGGCTTTAGGACAAGAGGAAATGGTCTCAAGTTGCACCAGGAGAGGTTCAGGTTGGATATTAGGAAGAACTTCTTCACTGTAAGAGTCGTTAGGCATTGGAACGGGCTCCCCAGGGAGGTGGTGGAGTCACCATCCCTGGAGGTGTTCAAAAAACGTTTAGATGTGGCGCTTCGAGACATGGTTTAGTGGGTTTAGCGGGCATGGTGGCATCGGGTATACGGTTGGACTTGATGATCTTTGAGGTCTCTCCCAACCATAACGATTCTATGATTCTACTTCCTAACTACATGTAGACTTCTGTGAAGTGAGGCATCAGACAAGCAGATAGGGGTTCTGAAGGCAACGCGCTCAGGTAACAAAAGATTCAGGCTGTTTGTGCTGCGCTAAATGCAAAGCGTCACTGAAGGAAGCCAGGAATACAGATCTCTTCTCAGTTTTCATCTGTAGACCTCAGAGCGCTTGCAAAGGAGGAGAGTTTCCTCTTCTCCACCTGCATGGAAATGCCCAACATCATACACTGGCCTAGAGGCACAGCCAGGATCAGACCTCACTTTTCCACAGGCTGCCAGGCTCAGGAGATGCTGTTTCACGCAGTGGATCCTTGGAGGCTCTGAGGAAGAACTGCCATTCTGGCTAGGAATAAACACATTGATATCCAGGTAACCCCAACCTGGCAAATTCCAGGGAAACCTGAGAGGCTTCAAGGCTTGGTGGTTGAAAAAAGAAATTATCTATGACTTCTTGATAGAATGCAAAACTTCTCTCTCATACATACACAAGCCCACAAATAGGCACTTTCTATCATCAACCATTGCCTCAAAGAAGAACGTCCTACAGTGCAACACCAAAAGGTTCATGCCACTGAGAACAGCATCTAATAAAATTGACTGCAACAATACAGGAGATCTGCTGTATTATGCTTTATCGCTTGTAGCAAGCTCAATCTTTGCTGTGCATGTGCTGTTCAACACAAAACAAAGCCTTACAAAAGCTGAATTTTCTTCTTGGGAGGCAACTTGCTAAATCAAAGTATCCCAGCTTGTACTGTAGCTTTTGATTGATCAAATTAATATGTTCCCATTTGCTTTCTGTCTCACTATTAAATTCAGGCAACTTACCTAATTTGACATCTCCATGGTCTGTTAGAAGAATATTTGCACCCTAAAACGTAATAAATAGAAAGTTAAAAATCTTTATCAGGAATATTTTTCTGCACTAGAAAGTTTAAGATAAGTTTCTCAAAGTTCCAAGTTACCTTTATATCTCTATGCATTTTGCCCTTCATATGCAAATAAGCAAGACCCTGGAAATAAAAGAGACACAACACGTCATTTTGCCGCTTTTTTAACATGCTACAAAGCCAGTCTCATCTAATAAATTTTAATTACTCAATGTATTTTATTTGAAATCAGGAGAAATTTGAGATTTGCAGATGACAGGTACGCTGGATTCTGTTTTTCATCTCTCGCAGCTCCAGCCAATAGATATGAAGATTCGTTTAAAGCAGTCACGGTGTGACATTTTACATAGACATATGTGTACTTTCAAAACAAACCTCAAGATTCATCACCTTTTCCCTTTACTAAAATTAACTATATTTTTGAAGTCCTGAAGGTTTTAACAAGCAGGTGTTTAGCCTTTAAGCTGCCCTTCCAGCAATACGAGTTCCTGCAGTATGAAGAGATCAGGAACACAACTGCCAAGCAGATTAGTTGATGGGTCTACACTCCTGTCTCTGGCAGCGATCAGGTCAGCCACTGCTTCAGGGAAAGGTGTGCATCCCCGTCATTCTCTCACGTAATTATTCACGGATACACAAAGCAGAGAAAGAAAAGTTCCTTTAAGAAACAAGCTGCCTGCATCATCTTATCTTGTATTTCTACAGTTATCTGCAGGCACAAAATGAAAGCACCTTAGTCATCAGGTTGCAGTATTTTTTCTCTACAAATTATTAGAATTTACTGCCATGCATCAAGCAGGCAGTTTAAAATACTCAATTACTTACCCTTGCTTACTAGGTATTAGCTGTTTTCTGCAATGAGATTCAAAAACTTGTCCTAAAGAACTGCTGCCCTGAATCACTGCGTTAGATCAATAGAGGAAAATAGCTCAGACAACACCGTGGTCACAACCTGTGCAGCTCTGTCTTCCACTGTTTCCCCAAAACCAGCAGGCTCACGGAAGAAACAGGAGCAGGATTGAGGTTCAGTATTTTGGTCCTGCACTGGGATCCTCAGAGATATTGACTCTTGTGTAAACTCCTTTGCAAAGTACAGCACAGGAGCAGCACTGCTCTGACAATGATTTTAAGCAAATGTTTGTGCTACGTTACCGAAGTTTCTTGCTAATTTTCATTCACAATATGGAAATTAACAGATTAACCCTGGTTAATTGGTTTCAGCTAGATTCCCAGTGCTTAGAAAAGTGATGGTGCTACAGCGCTTTCTGAGATCATATTCTGTATCTGCTTTCTATACCTGGAGCAAACACTTTACCTATAGAAGTACAGTACCTGTAAAGTTTCTCTGCATACATATGCGATTTGTAACTCTGACAGAGGTCCTGTAACTGAAAACAAAGATTAAAAAGCATGTAAGTCTACAATATACAACACATAAATAACATTGTGAAACAGCCAAAAAGCGGTACCTCCATGCAAAAGTTAAAGACCGATTTTACATGAACTGTATTTTACATTGAGCTGAAAAGAGGGTTTTGTTTGCTTGTTTTACAGAAAGGCTTTCTGTAAAAAAACCCAGCACAATAACAGAAGACAATACCCACAGTGAGAAGAAAACCTGTTTTCACAGAAATCTAATTATCATTTTACAAGTGCCTTCGTAGTAATGTAATATCCTCTATTCTGGGGAATGTAAAAAACAATAAAAGTGACTTCCGCTAATTTTTTAACATCAGAAATGACAATCTTCTGTACTAGGGGCCTATGGGACTTAGAATTGTTTTAAAGCTATTTGTACTAACTGGCTGAAAAATAAAGCAGAAAGAGCTCTGGTATTTGAAAACTCAATGTTATCATTTAAAGGCAGAGCAAGTCCCCAGAATGCTTTTCCAACAACTCCAATAAATCCTTCTACAGAAGCAACAACTCTAGATGAAACCTCAGAGGGGAAAAGAATAATAGAAGAGTGATATGGTGCTGCATAGGAGCAGGAATAAGACTAATTTTTACCCTTTAAAGATCAAATTTTGAGATTCCCCGGTAAAAACTGCTTCCTCACACCATGCACAGTCTCCATATCCAATTAGCGTGATTCCTGTTGTGAACTTTTTTTACAGGTCTTTCCCCCACCCCTTCAGAAAGGGGACAACCTGCTTCTGCATACGGCATTCAGAGACACGGGCCGAGAGAAACCAAGGTGCAGGTGAGCTCCCAGCGTATACCAGCTGCAGCTACTGAAGAGCTCTCCATTGGAATAACTCGAGCTCTTTGGGTCAGTCCTCTAAGCATTGTGAAGAAAAACACAAACAGTGCGATGACGGAAAAAAAAATAAAGCGTGTTCCACCCTAGAACGACAGGGTGTTAGCGCAAAATGATGGTCACCATATTTGAGAAGTGCTCTCAACAAAATCTGTTGATTGTAGCTAAAAAACACTGTTCATATCCTAAGAAAAAAATACATGCAGTGCCTGGCCAGTACCAACCATTCCCCATTAGTTTGCTTATTATTTATTTTTCTTCTTTGCAGAAAGCTTCCAAAAGGTACAAATGTTAAAGTAAGTTTCAAAGTACCATGGTAAATGTCTTGGAGGGATCCTCCACCGCAGTATTCCATGCATATCCACAGCTTCTCACGGCTATCAAAAGAAAGTTAAAACACAGGCATCAGAAGCTGATTGATCTGTATACAGAACAGGGTTAATAACGATTATTTGAAGTATTTTCTATTGGTCTTTGTTAAAAATACACATTCCGATACGTGACTAGCAGTTACATGGTTTACACGTTATTAATAATTTCAATATAAATTCTCTCCTATCAAAATGGAAATTTTACGCCAAAGTCACTGAGAAGTCTTTACATGTTATCAGACCTAAAAGGTGTTGCTTTAACTTTGACCTCCTAACTGCGATAAAGAACACATAGAAGAAACACCTGAGGTTTATCTGCTATCAGCAAGATTACATTAGATAATACACTAACCTCATAGCTTCAATCTTAAATTGAAATTACCTAATTATATCTAAAAAACTCTTCACAGCCTCCAAAAGATTTAGAAAGATTTAGACATTCAGCCATTTTGTTCCAGCTGAAGTCCATTTGGGCTGTACAGATTATTAAAAAATGCAGCCCTCCAAGAAATCTAAAGACGAAGCCCTGCAGAAAAAGCCCAAGCAGGCAAAGTGGTGATACATACTCCCACAGAGCCAACTGATAAATGGCAGAGTTCCACAAAAATGGAAAATATTCCCCAACTTTCTGCGTAACATTTAACGTGTGCACTTGAAGATGCAGCCAGCTGGCATCACCTTGTTTCTGCCTCTCAGTACGTCGCATCTGTTACACCAGAACTATGAAAAATGTTATTACCAGCAGCTCAGATTTAGTGTTTTGCTCTTACAACTCACTGGCTATACTTCCACAGCAAACAGGACTACCATTAATAAAATATCTAAAAGCAGTTTTGCTCTAGATAAATAATGAGCTAGTTTTATATTAGAACTGATAAACATTTAATATCTGCCTCAAAGTGAGTAGGATTGGATATGTTGCAAGCATCTCTAGGGGAAAAGTTTCTTTCTGTTCCTAGTGATAAAAATATTCCAGCCTTTTGGCCAGCAGAGAAAACAAAGTATTAGTCACTTTTTTTTCTCTCTCTCTTTAAAGTCAACGGGAACTGAAGGGAATTCGACCTAGAGAAGAATATTGAGAGAGGATATAAGCACTAAACCAGACTGAGCATTGTTTTAGGAAAGAACCAGCAGAAAGGAAGGTATAGAAAGAGGGGTTTACCTGAGATAGCTCCCAAAATAGGCGACTATGTTGCAATGTTTGCATTCTTTAACCATATATATTTCTTGCTGTATCAATGAAAAGTCATCTCCTGAAAAACAGGAGGAAGCCACGGTTACTTCACACACAAGTGAACATTCAAAGAGATCTGAAGGTATGCACGTAACTCATGAAACCAAGCCATGGACCTGGATAATGGCTAAGCCCTCCTCGAGGGTTTTCTAACACGCCAGCCTGCTCAGCGATGGTTATCTATATACGTCATCCTCTGCGGTTTGCATTCTTTATTACATCCTTTGCACGAGACCCAAATATTTCTTGCAGACCAACAGAGAAGGTCTGGCCTGGTGGCCTGAACACGATCCATCAGTTAAGGCAGCTCAGCACGCACCAAGAGCTCTCTGAAAAAGAAGGAAAGGGATCCCACGGAGGGACGGGAGCACAGGAGAAAACTGGGGAGCAGTCCCTTGCGTAGCCATCAGACAGCCCCGGCTGGAGCTGATCCAGCTTCACCGGGACACGGTCCTCACAGCACAAGGGGCCCAGCAACAGAAGGAAGCATCGCTGCAAGCTAATTCCAGAGTCCCCTGCCTGAAACCAGAAGAGATCACATACCATAGGCTCTTTATTAAAAGTATTTCATTTCAAAACGACTCCGATAGAGCATATGGCCTGCACACCCACTCAGCCACTGCTGCCTCAGAAGAGAAGCACAGAGTCCTCAACACGGGCTGCCTTGTCGTGAGTGCATTTCTGGATGAGGACAGCTACATAAGCACAATGCCACATCCTAAATATCTTTTGCAAAAAAAGAAAAAATTCTACTGAAAAATATATTATGACCAGAGCAATAGCCTGGCATGTTTCTGCCACTTTAATTAAAAAAAGGTAAAAGCTGACATAGATTTAAAAAAATAATTTTACAGATGCAACGAAGCAAACTAAAATATCTGAGAGCTAGGAAAAACACTGGTATGCTTTTATTAAATCCCATTGAGAGAATTTCCAAACAGACGATGCTCTCCCTAGAATCTAGAGCTCTAACACCACGGCTCTGCCTCCCCAAAGCTGAGGGCAGGCTTGGAGCCAGCCCGGCGCCGGGGCTCCTACGGGGGCACGGATCAGCTGGCTCCGGAGGATCCACCTGAACACCAGCAACACACCAAATAACACCGGCGACATACCAAACAACACCAGTGACATACCAAATAACACCGGCACAGCCTGACAGCCTCCCTCTGAAGAGCAACATTGCAAAAATCCGTCCATTAGGCCATCCTAGACGTGTGCCTGCTTTGTGATCATGCATATATATATATATACACACACATTACTACCTTTATTCTTCCTTTGGCATGAACAAAACTTCCATAACAGCTTGCAAGACATGAAAGACTAGAATTTCGATAAAGGTTTTAGATAAAATGCTGCTCCAGACAGTATGGTAGCTATCATGTTCCCTCCAGGAAAAAATTGCTTTGTATGTTTATTTTTGTTTAAAGTTTCACTAGTAAAAGTTATCTCCTACTATCAAAGTCAGCAATGTGCAACCCAGAAAACATGTACTGCTCCCCTTAATTTATATGAGTTTGACAAGTCCAAGAGGTCTGAAGCACTGCTGTAAATTCTCTTTGGATTCTTCACGTGTTTATTGAACAAGTAACAGCATAGCTAGTATTTCTAATAACCTCTTTAAAAATAGATGGTTTTATTTGCTGTGCTTTGAAGCAACTTCCCTGAGCAATGGTGTCACTGGTGCCCGCAGGACCCACAGCCGCCACCACTGATGTACGGCCCCACAGCTTTTACGACCCCTTTGGAAACCCCGGCTACGTGTGCCAGTACACAGTAGGTGGTTACAGATATAGTAAAAGAAGTGCCAATTTGGTATAGTGATTTCCAAATGATCGCAGCCTTTCTGTCTCAATGATTACCAGACTTTTACTTAAGAAAGTAACTACGAAATCCAAAGGCAGAATGGGACACACTTGTATGAATACATCCCCGACTGATTTCAGCAAATCCTCAAGGGCTTCTTGAAGTTGAATTGTACAGAGAAACCCTTCACCAGGGCAGGAAAACATTAGTAGAAGAGTTTCAAATGTCAAGAGTCTTTTCTTTAAACATAAGTAGTATTTTTTTAAATAATGAAAAAAAGAAAAGGCAACACAATTCCCATAAACTTAGCACAGATTTCACACTGTGCTTGCTTTATAGGTTACCTTTCAGCCACAACTTTGCTTGAATTCATGCATCCTGCCTACAAACGATTACCACGAATAAAGGATTTTTGAGTTTCAATCAGGTGGATTCATTCCTCCCATTTCTCTGACAAACTTCCTAAGGGAAATTGTTGAATGCTCACAGATAACTAACCGCAGCATTTTAAAACTACAGAAGTTTTTCAAGAAAGTCAAATCTAAGCAAGTTTGAAGGCAAAAGCTTCCCACCCCACCCCACCGAAGGTACTCTCTTCCTCTAACGCTATGAGCTGCCGATGAGTTCAGAGTATCAAACGCCAAATCCCCTTGCCCTCTTCTTAAAACTGCCATCTTCAAATCAAAGAATCTCTGATACGTCAGAAGCGGCATTTCAGAACAGCTGAATATCGTCACTTGTGAAAATCACGATCAAGAAGTATCGCTGTAACAGCAAAAACTTGGGGGCAGCGGCCAGAATTGCCCGTTGAGAGCACATCGACTGGGCTGCCTACTGCGGAGCAACAGCAACGTCAGTTCTAGGAACCGTGACTAATGGGGAAAAATTGAAAGAAATATGGTGATTTGGGCTAGAAAAAGATTGACAGTAAAAAAGATAACAACCTTCATGCACATAAAAGATATCAGGGAAGAGGAGAGAAGGGATAATCCGTTCTCCAATTTTATGATAGGACAATTAGCAATGGGCTTAAATTGCCTTAACCTACATTCCCTGCACAGATGAAAAGCTTTTCCTACCGGAGTAACGTTGTGGCACTGAACTTGAAGGGATGGGAAGCTGTGCAATTTCCCACCAGTGAAAAAAAGTGAAGAAAACACTGAAAAAGCACCCATCAGGGGTGACTTAGGCTGATCTGGCCTGTAGTAGAGCGAGACAGAAAAGATGACCTCTTGATTTGCAATTAATAAATGAAGAAACTATGCAAGAAATGGATTACCTACAGAAAAAGGAAAAAACCAACCATTTGGAAGAGGAAAGGGCAGTGCAGGCTGAATACAGACAGGGAGCTGATAGAAAAGGAGCAAACAGATGGAAAGAAAAGAAGCATCCATGAGAAAAGTTTGGCTAAAATATGTAAAAAATGATTCTGAAAGATCAGACATAGAGATAGGAGAGAAGATGTATAGTCGTTCAAAGACGACAAGAATGAATTCAAAACAAAGGAATTCAGAGTTTCCAGGCAGCTGGAGTATTAATCTTGGCAAGAGACACTGGAATAGCGCAAAAATTAAATATCCTTGGCTAGCATGAAAAAAAAGAAGACAGCAGGACAAAGAATTTGTAGAAAATACTGCATCAAGAAGGAGAGATCGAGATAAAAAGAATTAGATCAAAGGTGACAATATACCCATACAAAGATATTTTCATCTGGTTTAGTCATCAGAGATCGCTTGATGCTAAATAACACGGAATTGGAAAAATGTACTTTTTGTCTACTCACATGTTTGCAATTATGGGTTATGTGGCATGCTGAGCAAAAACGTCGTTTAGGGAGCCGCTGTAAATCACACGAGCAGCATGGTGAGTCACTGCAGCTTGCTACTCTTATGTCATTTTACCTCTGCAGTCAGACACAGAGGACACAACAGAGTGTTACAATGGAATATTCTCCCATCACAGCCCATGGTCGGGGCTGCTCTGCTTGGCACAACCAGCTGCTTGTTCTCCAGCACAGCTGGCAGGGAGGAGACTGCTGAAACTTGCAGCCATATCATCGTGTGATGCCATCGAGCAGATTTCAGAAGCTAAGCAAAGTAAAGCCTGGTAGATTCAAAATAACTCCATATATAAACAGGAGATCATTGAGAAAACTGACGACCTAGTAACACTAGTGAATTACTCTATTTGCAGACACTACTCACCTATGTGGAACTGGGACGTATAGATGTCCTGCCAAGTTGACCGAGATGGAGCGCATGTGTATGCTGGTCCACACACCCCACTCTGCAGCATGGGAAGGATCTGATGGCTCTAGTGCCTACCACATGGTGCTGTTAGATCTTCTGAGCATGCCTGACCTCGATGGTTTTTAAGCAAGTTTACTCCTGGTTTTATTTTCATGTGCTCCACTGACTGCTTTGAGTGATCCCATCCTGCAAAAAGATGCAGGGTCACTTCTCACAGCTCCTCCTGGGTCAGCTGTGAATCCCTTTACTGTCCAGAAGGCTCCTCAGGGAAGAAATTCATAGTTACTGTTTTAAATTGGTTTATTCTGCATTACTTCAGTGCTGCATCACAGGGCTGATGCTGTGCGGGAACAGAGGGAGGGACGGGCAGGTAGCATCCAGGGCTTGCACGCAACAGGGAGGAGGGAACTGACGGCATTCGGAGACGTGCACGGTGTCACCAAAGGGTGGGATAGAAGCACTTATGAAGAGGCCAGATCTTCAAGGTGCCAACCAGCCTGCCAGCACTCCTGCCCCAAGCTACTGCCCTCAACACACAGTCCTCACCGGCCCCAGCGTGCCAGACAGACACGTCAGGCTGCCTGGCAGGAGGTGTGACGTGTGCTCCTAAGCCTACCCTCCATGCCTTGCTGGAGAGCTTGACTGTAGAGACTTTGCAGACCTGGGGTTTTTTAACGCTATAATTAACATTTGTTATTTAGAAGTGAGATGCCGTTTAGGAACGGGACTGGGTGGATGCTGCTGTATGGGATGCTGAAGGACGAAGAGCAGGGTCACGCTATCCCTGATGAGCCCAGAGGCTCTCACTGTATTTGTACAACTTGCCCAAGAAACGCCTGCCTCCTGAGTTAGCAGAAGCAACTATCGGCTCTGCTGGGACCATTCCTCAAACATTTTTTATTTCAAAAACGTGAGTTCCCGAACAAGCAGTGAAAGCTCCATGGGAGTGACAACTCTGCAGAAACTATTCGCCCCAGTATACAAACTCCACAGCCAAGCAATATCCACAGGTCATCAGCTCCTCTGCATTGACTTCCAGACATCCCCATGCTCCCCAGTTCTCACTCACTCACTCCAAACCACTTTCCTGAACCTTGTGAGGGTTCGGTCTCTGCTGATGAAAGGGATGGCTTTCTGAATATGCAAGCTTTTGCTAGATTGGCGTTTTGCTGCCGGTCCTTCCCCATTACCCTCATTAACTCCCGAGATATTTTCCATTCCCCATTTCGATAGCTTGACACAATATGACTGACAGGATGCAAGGCATTACTGGAGCATCCTATCCTGTAGCTCTGACACATGCAAAACTCCTGCTTGCTTCACCGCCCTGCGGACCTGCGCTGCTCTTTACCAACCATTTTGAAAACTGAGAGCAATCCTTTTAAAGTTTACATCTTTAAGAGGGGGAATAATTTCAACCTCACTCAAGCATCCGAGCTGTTTTATCTATATGCCTTTTCTCAGGATTCAAGGAAACCTGCAGTCTGACGTAAAGAATTTCAGTTCCCCAAACCTGAAGCTCAGAAACTTGATTCCAAGCAGGAAACAGTTATTTGGAAACAAGGATGTTTCCACCAGCAAATTTTACTGCCAGGCATCTAGTTGCCAGCTGCTAACCACTGATGGTACAGATTATCTCTCCACTGATATAAAATATTACTGATGGCAACATCCTGCCACAGCAGCACAAGCTCTGCAGTGAGCAGCACACAAGTGTTTGGAGTGACTGGTCTAACACCAGAAATTATTTCCCTGTGTATGTTCCCTTCTGCCCTGCTAGGATCCTATTTATGAGCAGCCATGTCATCATATAGTCTATATTCCTGTTCCTTGAGACTTTAATCTCTTTTCCTTACCTACTTACTGTTGTACATCTCAGCCTTTCATAATCCCACCTTTATTCTCCCTTCTCACCACTGTCATCTCACTATTGCTGTTTTTCTTCACGTATTTTGTCAAACGATCTGTCCTCCTAATTCACCCCTTTGCAACCTGCCTTCACTCCAAGTGTCACACTCTGCATTACCTTCCAACTAAAATGTGTGATCTTTCAGCTTCTTTCCTACTCATAATACCTCCTTCTCTCACCACAACCCCTTCTGCTGACCTTCTTCATCCAAGAAAATTTGTGTAGCTTACACTACATGGAAACATGAGCTCACCCGCTCTGGATACACACATTTCTGAAAGAAGAACAGCAGATTATAAATGCATTATAAATACACAAAGTAAAATTAGACCAGGTTTCAAGAAGTTAAATATAATTAAAATGCTGGGCAGTGTACATTAGAAGACGACGCTGTCTCTGTTTTGCTTTGTGTACGCTCCAAAAGCAGGCTGAGCAGCTGTGCGAGTCCACGGCAGTACCACTCCGGACGTGGCACGGCACAACCAGGAGATGTCTGGGCTTTAACGGCTCCGGCACACTTGGAAACTCAGGCGTTCAGCCCTGGGTAACTCCTAGGCAGACGCAGCAGCAGGGTAATGAGCTGCACACCCACCTCTCCCAACAAGATGGTGTTTGTGTCCCCAGGGGTTACGGTGATGCCAGCCCGATGCCGCAGGAGGTGGCAGCCAGCACAGGAATCAGAAGTGATGGCTTCTGGCAGCAGCTGACCAGCCACCGCTCAGTGCAGAAAGCCTCCATCTATTTAAACTGTCATGCACAAAGGGCATGATCCCAAGTGCGACCAGGTTATGCACCACGAGAAGTTATTTTCATATTTCTTCAACTCCACGTGCTGTCAACAATGGCTTATCCCCCACAGGCTTAGTTTAAATAAGCCTCAGGCTTGTTCTTCTCCATAGCTCATAGCATCCCTAGGGAATTTATCATACAGAGAATAAGGCTGCATTACCAAAATACCCTTCTTCAGTCCCCCAAATGCCCTGGACTGATGGGGTAGCTCTGCTGCACTGCAGTCGTCATCCAGAGGGGACAGACCCCCATCGCAGCCTGACCCAGCCCCACGGCCGTGTTCCTATGGGGAGCATCAGCCTCCGCATCTGAACCATGAGATACAAAACAAACACCATGCACTAGACCTGGCTTTGAACGTGCTGAGCACAGTACGACACACCTTTGGATGATTATTTTCCCTTGAACAGTTCCATCTCCAGTTTAAGATCCAGCCTGAAATAGGTAACTGGCTACTTCTGGCCTTTACAGGGATCTCACGTACGGAAAACACGAGCACTGGAGCAAATGAAAACCGGCAGTGAGATTCTTCTGTAACACTGCAAAAGTACAGAGCACAAGAGATTACCGCCAGCCCTCTGAGTGTCAAAGGTTTCCGAGGGCACTATTTATCATTACAGCAGTATTTTAATTGGACATTAGCATATCTTAAAATATTTTGCGTATTACATTTTCCCAGGGAGAAAGATGTGTGGCAGAAAACTACACTGGCAAATAGCTACCTCTTTGTATTGACGCCCCTCTCAATTCATCTGCTAAACCCATAGAAGGAAGTGGCTTTAGTGTTTCAGATGGTTTTGGCTTCTACACTGCTGAGTACAGTTGGATTAGTTTCTGAAATAGAATTGGCTCCCAAATTATTTGAAGCATTTGTACTCAGTGAATGCTGGGAAATGTCATTAGCGTGCCATAATACTTTTGCCTAATGCTCTCCAAAGTCTATGCCAAAAAAAGTGAAAAACACTGTCTATTTTGACTCTAGCAGCACAGCTCAAGTAACTGTGGTGGCAGATCTAGGGTACTGCCCAAAAATTCGAATAAATTAATGAGAGTAAGCTTCAGACAAAGGAAGATAACAGGAGATGAAACAGAGTATGTTCTCATGTTGGGGTCTCAGCTTTAAGTTGGAGTTTCTTTGCCTACCAACTCACTCGCTACCTACTCGCAGCAGATGAGGGAGTAACACAAACAAACCACCACTCATCCCCGCCCGCCTTTTCAGCAGTTTTGCTAGGTCTCCCAAAAATGTGCCATCTTACTGTGTGCCGTTTCTTGCAGCTTGAAGTCAGTGAATTCCTCGCTTCCTCTGGGGCACCTTTGCTTCAAAGTCTTTTGTCTTCTGCTCCCAATTCCCCTATCTATGTATTAATCAAGTGTTGAGTTTGGAGCTCTCATTTTTCCACCTGCTAATTAAGTCCCATCTACGAACTACCTCCTCCTCCTCCTGAGAAAATGCTCTATATAACTCACAAGCTTATTTCTCTGGTGACTAACTTACACAATTTATTACCAATCTTTTTCCAGCTGTAGCCCATGGTCTGACAGGAGCTCGTGCTGGTGCTCAGAGGGGCTGCCCTCCCCGGGGGACCACCGCAGCTAGCTGCAACAGCTCCTGACACGGGCCTCGTCCAGGAATTAATCGATGGTGCTCTGCAAGTACAGTCCTACAAAGCTATTCAAAACCCTTAAAATTAGCGAAAACATTGAAACGGGGAGCAGCTGATTTTATTTTTTTTTTAAGTCTGGAAGATTTTGAACAGCCATGTCTTCTTGCAAAGACATTAAGCTGCTGCACGGTCTAGCCACCCTGCAGAGGCAGCACACATCCCAGAGAACTAAAAATAAATAAATAAGTACACAAATGCTGTGAACCTTCCTTAAAAACAAAACATACCCCCAACAAGCTCTCTGCCAAGAGGCCGTGGGTGTACATGTGACGGATGGAGATCAGGCTGGCAATGTTTAAAAGAAGATGTATTTAAAAAAAAATCACAAAGAAACAAACTAGAAGAAATTGCTTCCCGGTGGCAAATCAGACCAACAACATAATGAAGCATATAAAACATGGTCATCAGTGCTAATTAAAATGGGGTTCTCAACAGCGATGACTTTGGGCCGGAGTCTTGCACTTCTCGCTGCAGTGCAGCACCAAGCAAAGGTAGGGGTTGCTCGGCCTTCGACGGTTCCTGTTCTTCCCTCGGCTCGAAGAGCAGAGGGTTCAGCCTCTGCTTCAGTTCCATTTTCAAAGCAGTTCTCCAAATTCACAATAAAAACAGACCCACTTCATTTG
>NW_009619263.1:47529-82297 GCF_000690535.1 Cariama cristata | reverse complement strand
AAGTGCTGCGAGAGGTTTTCGGCAAAAAAGTGCTGCTTTAAAAGAAGGGCCCTCCTGCAAATTACCCCTTCTTCGAGTTAAAAGCGACTTCAGCGCTGCTGCGGGTTGGTCTTTGTACACCTTACCGTAGGTAGCAAAAATGAGGCAGGTAACCATCCCACAAAAAATATACCACGGGCTGAATTTTATTACCCTGCTTACAAGGTCAGGGCTGGATGGAGTTCCTGTTCTCTTCCAGTCAATTCAGTTGTCTTTTTGTTTTGTTTTGTTTTGTTTTTTTTTTCCTCTTGTGTGTGTGCCAGCGCATGTTGAAGTGTTTGCTACAAACAATGCAACTGAATGTGCACACAAACATTATTTAAAAAAAAAAAAGTAGTTTTTAAGGATTAATACTGCTGCTGGGAGCTGCAGGAGCACACGGCAGCTACCTCGCTCATGGGCACCACATGCCTGCGGAGCAGCTGGAGGGATGAGGGATGCGGCCAAGGCTGCGGGCATGGGGCTGTGCTGCCCTGGAACTGCGAGGGCCGAGGGGGGTTACCCAAAAAAGAGCTGTAACCGGTGCTTCCTCATCACTCAGGAGGCTCTCGGTGGGTGTTGGCCCATCTCCGACAGATCTAGGATCCTTCCCACAGCTGTGGCCCTAAGGCTTAACAGACCTAGCTGGACATTCAATATGGCTGAAACTGTTGTGATTTTATCACATCTTTAATTAGCTTGCTTTCTGTGCCTCTCTCTTAAATTACTCATGCAGCCTTCCTAGGAACGACTCCTACCACGACGCCTTTCCCTCAGGTGAGCCACGGCCACCATGTTCTTCTCCCCACGGTGGGGAGAAGATGGCACCCGTGGGGCCCCACAGCCAAGATGGCCCATGGCGCGTGAGGCGGCTGGGCGGAACGGCGAGGTGGGGTGGGGAAAGGATGCAAAATAAAAGTCGTGGGGGGCACACGGGTGCCTCTGGTGGGTGACTGTGCAGGAGCAGCAGCTCCTGGGTGGGAGAGCAGGCTGCTGCTGAGGGATAGGGGGAGAGCAGCCTTTCCGAGCCACGTCTTGAACCTGATGCAACCAGAACATTGGAGATGAGACTTTTGGGATCGGGCTTGGGACAGAGATGCTTGGTGCTGGGGCCTGCAGAGCGTGAGGCTGACAATGTCACCCGGGCTTGGTGGGCAGGTTGTGACATCCAGCTGTGATGGCATCACTGGGAATGGGGAATGCCCACTGGGCACGGTCAGCCTTCTCGGCTGGTTTCGGTGTAGCAGAGGTGGGTTTGGCCCAGGCTGTGTCTGATGGAGCTTTGCAGCCACGGAGGGAGGAGGAAACACTTCCACGAGGGCTGCTCTGGGCAGCAGTGGTGAGGCACCAGTGGGGTTGCGCGACGTGTGGGTTTCATGCAAGCATGGGGGTGTGTGTGTGTGTTCGGGGAGATGGCAGATCAAATAGCGCTGTGGTACTTCTCGATGGATTTGCTAGAAAACATTTAGCCCTTGATCTGGATGTTCTGGTCAGGATCTGTGAATGGGGTAAGGGAAGAACAATGCTGCGTTTGGAAGCCAAGTGTTTTCAGTGACATTCCCGTGCCCTCTGCTTGATCATTGAAGCAGGCTAAGTGTTGTGGTTTCAGTCAAAAGAGCTCCATGCTGAAAAGCCAGCTGAGACTTGTATGGAAAGGAGCTTCTTGGCAGCCCTGAGCTCAGGGGATGATAGGAGTGGGTTGCCTCTGCCCAGTACAGCAGAGCTGTGGGGATTTCCCAGAGCTGGATCAAGGGCTCCCAGCAGCGCAGCCCGACCGAACTCAGCCTCCCTGGGGACAAGGGGCTGGTTTGAACTGTCTCCTGCCATGGGAAGAGGGGAAACACAGCCGAGGGAGGAATCCAGCCCACTGCTTCCACCACCACCAGAGGCAACGGGGAAGCAGGGATGGCAACTGTCGCTTTTGGGCAACTGCCACCATTCTTCACTGCGTTCTGCAGTGGAAGCCATCGTTCCTTATCCCTTGAGGAACGTGAGCATCACGCAGCAGCAGGAGCTGCCTGCCTGGCTTTCCAGGTGTCGGACCTACCCACAGTAGTGTGCGAGGATGTGGCCACTGTCACCGTGTGTCCTCACCTCGCATTTGCCCACCAGCAGCGGTGGAGCCTGCAGAGCAGATGGCTGCCTCTTCTCCTGAAGTCTGGTGCCATGTGTCCTTCGATGAGTTATTAATGGCCTGTGACCAGATGGGGTGGGGTTAGAAAGAGCTGGTTCTGTTCCAAGTTCCTTAACAAGGGCTGGATCGTACCTGTGGCATCAAGCTGGATAGGTTCAAGCATCACATCTCAGTGACTTCACCTGTTGACAAATTTGTTTAAGGATGTTACAGCCTGACACCTTGGGATGGAGAAGGGGAGTATATTCCCTAATACACGGTGGGAGGTTAGAGTACAAGCAAATACTGAGGTTGCTTTAAGTGTACAGGCAGTTGCCTGCCTGCTGGGGTGGTGGAGTTGACAGGTCACTGCTAATGGGTGCCATCTCTGGTTGGCTTCAGATGGTTGGCTTCCCTGTTGATGATTACTGTTTTCTCAGTTGTTGCTTCTGTGCCAGAAAGAGAAAACTCTTTTTTTCCCCTATTTGGTAGCTCAGTTAATTAAAGGGGGCTTATAAGAACAGGAAACCCACAGCTCTTCGTGCGTTTCACTTCTCAGCTGTAGCGTGTAGATAAGGCTTTGAGTGAAAGCCCTCAGTCTGTGTGGCAACTGCTGAACAGGACAGAGGGAAAAGAGGGTGCCTTCAGATGCATGGAGCAGTTACAGGATGTTAAATACATTTAGCTAAATGCGTCCAGATTGAGTTTGCCCCAGAAACTGGTTGGAGTGAGGCAGGAGATGCACCCGAAGCAAGTGATGGTGTCTGGTAAGAGCTTGAAGTACTGTCACTGACATTGCCTTCGGCACCTGGGTTTTTCCCATGGATGGTGCCTCAGAACAGTGAGCTGGCAGCAAGACGTCTTGATCAGTGGCCTAAAACCTGGGGATGGAAGAGGAAGGTTTGTTTATCCTGAGAGGGCCAGGAGGAGTTCAGGACAATGCAGCCAGTGGTCTCTTTGGAGACTGCGGAGACTGGGAAGTTTCATTCCCTGCTAGCCTGGAGCTCCTTCCCCTTTAAAGTCCCTCTGGCCAGTGCCTCTATTACTTGTGGCTCACACCACATCCTCCTCTTTCTAACTCCATGCAGTAACAAAAGACCAATCCGCCCATTCCTTAAATCAATACCAAGTGTAAGAACAAGTCTGCAGGGAAAGCAGCCTGGACCTCAGCCTTGCGTTACCAAAGCTTGTCCGCCAGTGTGCAATATTTGGCATCCAGGCATTGTGCTGGTTCATCTTCTGGGAGCCCAAACACTGCGGTCCCCGATTCCCAAGACTGTCACTCTTTGCTCAGGGTGGTGGCACTGAATACACTTAACTCTCTTCCCGCCTCCTCCCATGCCTTGGCAAATCCTGTGCAGTTTGTTTTGGATGTCCTTTTGCACTGATGTAGAAATAATTGATTCTGACCCTTTCAAATGCCAACCGTGATTTATAGCAGGATCACCTGAACCCACCCAGTACGCTTGCACAGTGATATCTGATTTTGCTTGTTCTGTCCGGCCGCCTTTGCCATGAGTCAGACACCTCTGAGCAACTCCATCTGCCTCCCGGCTTTCACTCCCAGGAAACCAGAGACCAAAGGAGGCTTCCCCCTGGCCCGCCCCAAGGTGTGGAGTGTGAATTTAGCCTGAGGGCATGTCTGCTCTGATCTCCTTTTTTCTCCCCCATGTAATGCTCTGATGGAAGGGATGACCTTGCTTATTTGGACAAGAATAAGCCTTCTTGCAAAAACGCCAAGGTTTTTTTTTTTCAGCTTAAACAATGCAATGTTTAATGGTCCAAGTGTCAGTGTAGCTGCAGTGTTGGCTTTATAGATTCCGACTGAATCAACTTGGTTACCTCCTCCAAGAATTTGGTGGCTTTATTGCTTCTCCTCCATCTCCTTTCCCTGTGTCCTGCTAATGAGAACTTCTGGGTGGACACTGAAAACTACATATAAAGGTGTCTGTGCCACTAACCAAGTATTTCTCGACCTAATTTAGCAGAGCTTCCTTTGGCAAAAGCCCAGCTGGCAGTGGCACGCCACTTTTGTGACAGATTTCATAAACAGCTGTAATAAAACCAGCTGCATTTCTTTGATGCTGCGTATGAGGGCCTTGAGGGATCCTGCACCCTCATTACAGAGAACCTCAGAACTGGATTTTGGGGGCTGGTGCATCAAAATCTATGGAGGGGTTTCCCATTAGCCTCTGTGGGGTTCGGCTGAAGTTACATGGATGTTGCCCACAAGAAAAGACTGACTCACTCTCTCTTAATGAGGTCTTTCGCTGTAATACTGCCTGGTGCTTTCACTGTTCAACAATTTTGGCCCACCAGTCTTAGGCCCACCTGTACTCAGGCAGGTATTTCTCAAAGCAGTCATCTGATAACCACTTTTTTTTTTGTGTTTTGTTTTGTTTTTTTTTTTTTCCTTGCCCAGGGAGAGACTCTCCTGCATTTCTGTGATTCACTCACCCATGTGGTTAACTCAGGACAACTCACTTGCAGTGACTAACACCGGTTTGCAGTGCGTGATCCCTCAACTTCTGTGACCTTAAATAATTTGAGCACAGAATGGGGTTTGCCTTGGCATGAAAATGAGTGCGGAGAGAAGGGTATCACGATTCCCAGGAACATAGAGACAGGTGGCTGCTCCTGCTGGGAGCTTTGGAGAACAGGGAAGAAGCACAGGGAGGACAGAGCCCCCCTATTTCCACAGCACCCCCTGCTTCGTACCTGCTGATTTTCTCTCTGGCAGCCAGCCTGGCTCTTCCAGGGGAGGTTTCCATGGATCCTGTGGTCCCATGAGGGACAGGAACTTTCTTCAGTGTATTCCCTGGGGAGATGCTGAGACCAAGACTTGCAGGTTGGATGCCTGAGCTGCAAACCCTCTGACTGTGGACGAGAAGTCGGATCCTTCATAGCTGCCTGTCATCCTGCAAAATAGGGGCTGTGATACTGGGTGCCTTTTTAGTGCCTCGATGACTGGCATGAGAATAAAAATATGTATAGTTTTAATCCTACAGCTGGCTCTGGCAGTGCCACAGAGACCCATTATTTACCTGGGAGAGGTGGGGACTCCAGGTCAAATGAGGTATAATCTCTTATCAAAGGACTCCTCTGTTTTCTCTGTGTATTCCTTTACTGTCCTGCTCTGAGATAGAGGCTCCTGGATGCTTGAATAACTCGCATAAAACTTCAATAAAAGTTCTCCTTGTGGGATGTGGTGCCTGTTTCCCTCTGACCATACCAAATATACAATGTGCTCTTGAAGTTAGATACCACTTTTTGCATAAACCAGTGCTGTAGTGCTGGTTAAAAGGTTCCAAATGAAGGAGAAAACTAACGAGTTTTTATCAAAATATAGAAGTATTCAGTCCACATGAAACATATTAATTGTATGCTTCAACACTGTCACTTTTAAACAGCCAAGTGACTTGGGTTAGGTGTTTCTGCTCTATGGAGATTTTGAGTAAGCACATACAGCTCCAGGAATTCTGCCAAAGCAGGTTTAATACTCCGTATGCAAAAATGCTGTGATCTTGGAAGAAGCAGATGCTGTAGCAGAGCAGTCATGAGAGCAGGGTTAGGCTGCATCAGAGGTTTTGGTTCAATTTCAGTAACTGCCCATTAGAACAGGTATTTGCAACATTGTGAAAAATATTGATGGGTTTTTTTCTTTTCATCAGGCTGATGTGATCGGGACCCCAGACTCGCTGAGGGTCTCAGAGGAATGCTGCTCTTGGGCTAACTTCAGATTTTATCGTTTACTCTTGCTACCAATCGTGACTAGGGCATGAATTTGATATGATATAACATACAGGTTTTCTTCCTGATTAACTAAAAGGATGCATCTTGCTGTAATTATCATCCTTCATTTAGCATTTCGAGGCCACTTACCCATTTCCGCAGATATTGGCTGTCTCAGGGCTGCGTGCAGTCACTCCACTGCCGTATCCCTCCAGGCAGTACAAGTGTCTCTCAGCCCTTGCTGTCATAGCGTTGATTCACCCATTGATTCCCCACCCATCCTGTCTCATCCTTCATCCCGGACCTTCTCACGCCTTCCTTAGGAGAACGCCTTTGCCCAGCTCCTGTTGTCACCCCACCTGAGAGTGGGGTTGGTGTAACGTTTGTGCTCCTGTGCCACAGGGATGGAGCTGGTGCAAGGTTGGAGCAGAGACCAAGCTGTGCTTGAGCTGTCTGCCGGTCAGCACGTATTCCTGGTGATTAACCACCGCCATGGGAACATTGGCCGGGGGGAGGCAGGGTGCAAGAGGGAGGAGGGCAGGAGGGCACAGGAGGGGACGGACATGGGTGAGGAACTGGAGGAAAGGAGGGGAGCAAGGGCTGTAGCCCTGGCTGGGCTGTGGGGTGAGTTTCTGCAGTGCTGACCTACATGTCTATGGGGAAGAGAGGGCTGGGGTTTTACCTCGGGTTTAAGCTTTGTGCGGTGTGTGTGCGCGCTGCCTGCCCCACTCTGAGCAGCACTAACTCTGGCAGGCTCAATGCAGATATTTTAATATTTTCCACTTTTTTTGTTTCCTTTTTGAAGTTTGATGTCTTTTTAGGTGATTGTGAAATTAGCTATACTAAAGGGAGGCCTAGAATGAAGTTTTGCTGTGCATAAAGGCGTCTTATTATTATTTTTTAAAGATACCATTGGGTTGTCAAGGTGCTTTTTCTCCCTTCCCCCTCCCCTTCCTTCTCCCGGTATTTATAATCCAAAGAGTCATTATGGTTGTTTATTACATGGTGGTTACAGTAGCTCTGAGCGTGTGTGTGTGGATGCGTATGCTTTATTTCTCCATCTCTCATCCCATTGTATTCTGCAATATAAAGCTGTTCTCGCTCCCACCCCCAACAAACCCTTTGGGCCTATTCCTGCCTTCTATTCCCTCCCTCCCCCCTTTAACCACTGATTTATAAAAAGTTGCTTCTCGGTTTCTGGTACTTTCTAGGTGAAGAGACCCATTGACTATATGAAGGTGTCCAGTGCCATCTTAGTTGCCCTTCTGGAGTAGAAGGTAGAGGCTAGGCTGAGGCAAGCTCCGAGGGGATGTTCACCTGCCCTGTCCAGGTGTCTGGGATGCTCAAGGGTCTCTCAAATGGCACCAGATACCTAAGTAGGCAACAGGATCGGTTCCCAGTGTGTGTGTCCGCATGGAAGTGTCTACACCTAAACAGGAATGGTTTTAAACTGGGATGGTGTCTCCCCTATAGCCTTGCTGATGGTGTGTAGCTGTGTGACCCTGGTGGCAGTACCCCTTCTCCAAGTGGCTAGTGGGAGCTGTGCAGCACTTCACAGTCGTGTAGAGTGGGTGACCTTTAACGCCCTGATCAGATCTCTGGGCTTTTGGTTCCCCACGTGTGGAGGGGGTGGCACACGGAGTAGGGCTGGATGAGAGACCCTTGCCCGGCAGGATGCAAGCTCGTATGACTCCCAAACTTGGAGGAATAATCAAACCTTTGGTTCTCATGAGGCACATGACATTTCAAGGAAATAGGAGACATCATGTGAATTTTGGAGTACTTAAGATAGTCAGTTTTCAAACAAAAAGGCTTTTTAAGAGCCAAATGGCCCAGTTGCATGAGATCAGTGTACAGCCTGGAGCTCTGACAAGGGTGAACCCTGCTCCATTCATCCCATCGCTCTATGCAGGGGGTTGGAATTGACTCTGTGGCTTGCATTGAGTTTGTTCAGCCTCAGCCCTTAAGCCCAGCTTCAGCCCTCTGTAATCCTTGCTTAACGAGCGATTGCCCTGATTGTTGTACCAGCCTCTGGAAGCCAGTTTCATACAAAGGTGTGGAGTGGGGAGCAGCACTGAGGCAGACCCACCAGACCTGAGCACAACGGAGAAGCAGCTGGGCTGAATCCTTTCCCAAGATCCTAGCTTGTACGAGCAGATGGTCTCCTGAAACCTCTCCTCCTGGGCTGATCCTGGGGAGGGAGAATTGCAAATACTTTCTGATGCTGTATTTCAGGCCTCTTAGAGAAAGGGAGATAAGGATTACATAGGGGAGGAAAGAGAAGTCTTCATTCCCACCAGGGAACCTCTAATTTCTGGTTCTCCTGAGGTAGACAAGGAATAGGGTGCCTACATTTGCACTCATGAGAGAAGAAAATACAGCTGTGAATGTGCTTTCTGTCATTGTCTCCCTTGCTGGCCAGGCCAGCCGGTCCTTTCTGCCACCACCTTCCCGTGTGTTGCCCTTGCTATAACACTCCCCCCTCTTGCAGTTTCCATTGGCCCTCAGTGAGAGGTTGTATATCTTTGGGGCTCTTACTTTATTTTGGGACCTATTTTGAGTGACACCCGAAACAGCTCTGCTTCTGTAACACCGTGAAAAGCCCTTTCACAGGAGCAGACTGTGGTCTTGCAGCCTGAGAGGGCACAGCGAACCTGACCTGTAAGGAGAGGGACCTCAGCAGGCTTGGCCAATTCCTCAGCAGTCCCCACTGGAGGTGACAGTCCTCTGCGGTGGTTGAGTACCAGGAGAGCTCTGCGCTGCTCTGGATATGATCTGTAGCCAGCAACCGAAGCAAGCGTTTGTGAAACCGTAGCGTGTGAACCTGCCTGGTGACCAGCAGCCAAGCAGGCTGTGCTCCCCAAACAGCCTCCACCAGCTGAGCCCTGCCATGCCGGGGAAGGGTTGTCTCCCTCCCCATCCCCCTTAGGCTTGGCTGGGAAAAGATCTGGCAGCCTGGATGGGGAAGGGCTGCGGTGCTGTGCAGCTGCCAGGAAATCTGAACCCTCCAGGCAGGCCTTAAGCTCAAGTGAAGCTCATCAGGGCTGCTCAGCTCAGCTCTGTAAGGGGTTTTGCCCTGTCCTATGGTCTAGTACATCAGCTGTGTCACCCGCAACATGCCCCTGACTCTTGTTCACAAGTCTAGATACTTTAGGGCTGGGTAGGTACTGTGCCAGCCGAAGAGGAAGAGGCAGAAGGCCTCTTGTGCCCAGAGAACTAATGCTGGTGAGAGGGTGAACATTTTACTCCTATGTTTGTTCTTGCTTAATGGAACAATAGAGTCTTTAGGTCTTCCTACATTTCAGCTGCTATATAAAAAGCCTCTGGAGCATTTCCAATTTGTTAATGATGGGGGAATGCTGCTCTCAAGATATATTTTTCATTAAGTGAGTCTGGGAGAATCGAGGTGGAGACAAGGATCTGCACAGCAGAACCTACCCACTCCCACCTGTGTGCTTTAGGAGTCACGCTCCATCTTGTGCTGTTTGTGATGCAATGAATGGTTCAAGCCGTGCTAAAAGCCCAGACCAAATTCAGGAGGAGAAAGTGAACCCGCCCAGCTCCTTGTGGTTAGGACATACTCCTGTGAAACGAGGGAGGTGGGTTCAAAACCCTGAGGCCGATAAAGGAAACTAATTCAAGCATCTCATTTGCTAGGCAAGTTCCTTAACCACAGAGCTAGTGTGCAAAAGGAACAGGCTGTCCAAAAGGCTGATGGAGGAAACATCCTCAGCACCTCACTGAGGAACACCAGCAGTTCGGTTAAACCCTGTAAACTTGGTCTTCCCTACTGGCTCTCTGCCCCTGATGCAGGGTGGTAGCTTCCTGACAGCCTCTGTGTTCTGAAACTTAACACATAACATTGGGTTTTGGTGCACTCCCTTGGATAAAGCAGTTGCCTCCTTTCCTTAATGTGAGCACTGCACTAGCAGGGAAAAGCCCAGGTACTGTGTTGGCTCTGGAGTGCTATCAGCCCTTGATGGACATCCATCCATCCTTTCTGCTTGGGAGGAGGTGACCTATGACTGGTCTTTCCATGATGATGGTGCTGGTTTCTAACCCCTTCTGGTGGAGCTGGGGAGGCCTGGGCTGCTGCGCCATGCAGGAGTCCTGACAGCCCAGGCTCATTCTGCAGCATCACTCAAATTGTCTCTTTCCTGGTGGCTACATTTGCCCAGTTCTCCCAAACCTCTCTAGCCCAATTCTGCACACCAGTCCTTCAGGAACCAAGCAGAGCCCTGTGAGGGATATGCTATCCCTAACAGGAACCAAGTTTCCTCATCCTTAAGCCAAGAGGTACTTGAAGGAGCACCTTTGGGCACAGACAGCGCCTGTGTTTCTGACATGGATTACAATCACAGGAAACACTTCAAATTGAAACTCTTCAGGCAGAGTAAAGCGTTGCCTGTAGTACACACTCATCGAAACATCAGTGTTGCCTGTAGACTAGTAAGACCTTAGGATCGCTTCAAGTGCTACCAGTAGTTTGGTACGATGCGAACGGTTGTGTTAACAGACAGGCGCTCCTACCCCATCATGGGCTGGGCACCAGGGCTGGCACAGCTGAGATCAGACACACCATGTGGTTTTTCCCTTTCCTTCCTCAAGCAGCAACGCAGAACTATGTCATCGCTGAACAAAGCTACAAACCTATCTGCCACTCTCAGGATAGACGACGACCAGCTCTGTATAAAATTCAGCATTAGAGCACTGTGGCTGACCCGACTGCAACCATTCAGTGGCAAATTGCTTTGCTGTAGTTAGCATGGGGTCTTCTCCCCAGGCAGGTGACTTACAGGCAATCTGCAATTTTAATGACTAGTCACTAGATCTTAAAATGATTTTGCAATTGTTCTCTCAGCTTTACTTCCCTGAACGACAGAGAGTTGTCGTCACCTCACTGTTTATCTGTTTTCCTAGTTAATAATATGTTCAACATCAAACATTCTCACAGAACAAAACTGACAGATCAACCTAATTACCATGCTACTACACAGTGAGCAATGAGCATCTCTTCAAATGCCTGTTCCTCAGAGCAGAGGGAAGAGTGACTAAATCTGTTTGAATCTCCATCAGCACTCTGAAACATCTAGACATTATGACCCCAGAAACCCCAATCTTCTCCATACTCTGATGAAAAAGCATCGGTGGATCTAGCCGTCGGCGATGGAGACAATAGTACGGTTGCTCTGTCTATAAGGGGCCACTTCAGGGAGTTATTTTAACACCAAAAAGCACTCACTTCCCCTGCAGTTAGGCAGGCAACTTCGCTCCACGCCTTAAGCTAAAAATGGTCCTTTGAAAAAATCCTGGGCAGTAACAGAAATGAGTGTGGATCCCATGACACCATGGGACAGCTGACAACCTCAGCCCTCTCAAATGCTCAAGAACCCACCCCTGGATCCAGCGGTGTATGAAGAAACTTGTTGTCAGGCTGTAGCCTTAACTAGACATCGGTAAAGATTTTTTGTAAAACAATATGAAGGTTTAGCTGCTCAGAACTGGCCTCTGGAAACTCACTGATCTAATAGGGGGTTCAACAATTGAGATTCCCATCCGATCACCAGAAATGAGCACCTTTTCAAAGCTCAGCTCCACAGCTAGCAGACAAGTCATGTAACCGAGAATATAAAGAATGGCTGGTTTCCTACAGGAAAAACACAAGACCAGATGTATTTCACACAGTGTTATTCACACATTTTCATTTTGATTTTTACAGTATGTACATGTGAACATTACATTATTCAATATGAGCCACCTGGAGTCAAACCTAATCAAACTGGTCCACAAACAATCTGTATCAAAAAGCAATACTTGAGCAAAAAGTCTAGTGGTTCTACCCAAAGCCTAAAATAGTTGAAAGGAAAACCAGTGATTTTCATGTTCCTGGACAGAATTTGTGCAAAATTATTTCAGGAGAGCAAGTGGAAGATTATGTTCAAGATACTGAAAGCGCTAAGGATGAATTTAAATAGTCCTGTAACTGTCAACCATGGCATGAGTGCTACAGGGACAAAGTACTGGGACATGATCAGTTTCTACCTGGACATCCCCGAAAGCCTAACTAACTTACATCTTGAAGAGAATGTCGGCTCTGTAGATTAGAGCACACAGCATTTGTACACGGGGTAAAGACAGTCACTGAGGAGAATTAATGTGTCCCAAGGAAGTGGCTCAGAAGTCATCCTTCGTGTGACTACGGGAAAGCTCTGCCTCCAACGACAGGGCCTGTACCTCTTGAGAGGAATTAAGTGAACTGCCACGCAAAAACTACTTGGCAATTAGCACTGTGCTTACTAAAAATAATTAGGCCTACTATATCACTTAATGCAGGCACTAAATGACAGATTCAGAAACTGGAAGTAGGCCAGAACAAACTTTCCCATTTACCTATTAATGAGTTAACGCTACCACTAAAAAAAAGTAGCGCCTCAGATGTATGCTTTATTAAGATTTATGTAAACCTGATATAAACAGTAATACGACAGAATTCCTTACACAAGTTCAGACCACTACTATTCTCTTTCCTCACAATCAGACCCCTACCATAACAGCCTTTTATTTGATCCATGCTCAAGACAGTTTTCAAACTACCTTGTTGATCAAAACTTTAGGTTAAGCCATCCAAATGAATGTTTTACACAAAATACTTACTTCAACAACATACAAAGCACTTTCTTTATCTTTCAGAAACTGAATATACAAAGTAAGCTTTTTCCAAAATATTTCCATAGGCAAAGGATTAAAAAGGATTTTAATTATACACATATGGTCACAATTCTGCCTTAAAAAGATCATTGGGAAATGTACATAAGGCCGCTTGTAAATGTACATCATCTTTATGTTACTGTTACAATGTCATATGTCCAGAGAAAAAAATTGACAGTATCATACATATTTGCTTTACGCTGGGAGAAGGCTATTCAAAAATACAGTACTCTTCTGTACAAAAAAAATCATGCCACATTTATTAAGATGGAAGAAGCATTGGTTTCTGTGATAACCAAAGATTTCAGTCCATTTCTTACTATGCTTATTATCCCGACTTAAAATTTGAACAGACTGATTTCCCAAAGTGTCCACATTACCAGAATCAACAGCTATGTTATAAACAAAACATAATGTTTCTCACAATAGATAAAAAGAAAGCCGGTTCGTATTTCTGAAACAATATAAAGATAGAATTTAAAAAATCACTCTTGATTTGCTGAAATAAATTTACATTATACAACACTATATGCCAAGGGGAGAGAAAGGAACAGGGATATGAATATACACTAAAATGCAAATTTTTGTCCCAAAAAGGGGTAAAACAAATTACATTTACAGCATGAAGGTTTACAAATGTACATCTGTACAACCAAAGTAAGCATCACTACTAAATTAGCAAGGCTTGTAATAAACATCGAAACGAGAGATTTGTTTTCAAACTGTAAACTTACACCTATTAACTACACGTATACAATGCATATATTTATAGGAAGCAAAAAAGCTGAGTATTTATCAATCATGCTTAAATGTTGAGCTATCAAGTTTACTTTTCAGTGGCCCCTTTTCTCTTCATCAATACCTATTTTTTGCATCTACAGTGAGAAAGCAAAATAAATGCTCAACACTTTCAAATCCTTACAATTCTATATGCAAAATAAAAAAATACAAATCTCTACTCTTCCTGCGTTGTAAAACTGACTGTAAAGTTAATACAGGGTTCACTCCTTTTCCAACAGTGTACTTTACTGAATGGAAGTACCACCATCATTTTAATCCCTCTACCTTGTACAACAATTAAATATATAAGTATATACAGCACTTTTATTTTCAATACATTGCTAGAGAAAACCTTAGGGCACCATTAAAAAAACCCAAAACTGTATCCACAGTAAGTAATGAAAGCTAGCCTTTAAAAGTTTCCATTGTTTTGTTATTCCCTACTTTAGTTTGCTGTGCCCTGTTTATTATTTGGGTAGTATGTTGTGAACCACCAAAATACAACTTAACTTTTTGACATGTTAAATAATGTTTATGCAGCTGATCAATTTTAATCTGGTATAAAAAGACTTCACACAAAAGGGAAAAATAAGGATTAATTCTATATACAACTCTATAAACCTGTTGTGCTATGATGCTGGGTAGACCTACCAGATTGCAAGCCAGTTTATTAAAAGAATACTGTACTTTTTCCCTTTAAAAACTATTTCAGTGACTTTACAAGGTAAAAATTTACAAAATATGAGACAGCTATTTTGATACAATTACATCATATACAGGCATTCTGTGCTTTGCCAGCCATCCAATCTGATAGGTCTCCGGATCAAGGCTGGAGATATTTTTTTCTTTTTTTTTTTTAATAATTCACTCCCCAAAAATATACACAAGAATAAAAATTTTACAAATGGATGAACAAAGTCAATAAATAGATTTAAAAAAAAAATCAGAACATTTATAGTTAAGTTGTATGCTTTGATCATTCACAATTCAATTTTTCTTCCATTTCTTTTTGTCTTTTACAGCATCCCATTCGGTGGTCCACCAATTGGCCCCAGATCAGCACTGTTCTTCAGGTAATACTTTTCCAGCTTGGCCAGAATGTGTTTGCCATAGGTATATTTACGTAGAGTTGTGATGTGCGGTCGAATCTGCAAGAAGAAACATGTGGTTTTTTTCCCCCCCCTCAAAATTTTTAAGTAGAGGCTACTATACTTTAAAAATGTAAAAAAAAAAAGTCAGAAGCCTGTATTTCAAAATGTTGGAAGTTTCTGGAAAGATGTAAAATTGGTGATTTTGACTCGCCAAACAACTGACATACCTGTCACAGGAAAAGGGAGGCAGCTCCTTTTGTGGGAGTGCCCTGTTGGTGACTGGGGGAAGCAGAGCTCCTGCAGGAATATACTGGCCCCTGTGTTAAATAGCCGAGGGTAACTATGGCAAATCTGGATATTCCTAAGTACAAAATGTGCCCATATGTTAGGAAGAGTGGGAATCTCTTCTGGCGGAACTGCAGAATGGATTTATACCAGCAACCAGCAAATAAAAAGAGAAACCTGCATTTCTTCCGTTATGTTAATAAAGATACTACATTTTCATATTAAAATTATTTTCCAGAAAAGCTGGGAAAGAGAAAAGATATGAAATTCAACTTTTGAAACTTTTCTGTAGATTTACATTTTTACCTCAGTGCTCAGAGACCTCAAATTATTCTAGTTTATCAAGCTCCAATGAATTTATACATCAAGTTCTAGATTACCGAACTAGGGAGTTTTACATCTTGAGGGAAAGGTATTTTAGCAGAAAAACTAGTATAGACAGTATTTTCTGAACCACTAAAACTTTATACAAATATACCTTGTGCATTATTATCTTCCGCTGAGCAGGTTCAGCCATATCAATCATCTTCTGAACAACATAGTTGGCATACTGGTCCTTCATCATGGTGTATAAGGCACTGTGAGGACCATCATTCTGGCAACAGACCTCATCAATGAGTAAAGCTCTTTCAGCACGAGAAGCATGAGTTACACATTTTTCTACCACATTGCTGAAAAATAAGACAAATGCACTCTGTGACTTAAGATGGAACATTCTTTTAAGTAGCAATTTTAAATTTAATCTGAACAGTTCACATGTCTTAATGCCACTAAACAGTGCACTGGAAACACATCAGATCCTGATTTCCGAATCTTTAGTCTGTAATGATTAAGTTAAAGGATTATACACTCCTACTCATGTAAAAAAAGTAAATTTTCTGATACCTGATAGTAAGTAACTTGATAGTAACTAACTTGATCATCTCTCTTGTAGGAGAGATTTTCCACTGGACCTACAGTAGATCTATTGGATCTCAGGTCGCAGATGTATTCTAGTACATCTGTTTTGGTTGGGGGCCCTTCTAAGACACAACAGAGAAAGCCAGATATGAGGCTTCCTGCTTTTTGACTATAGGTGCTTCTCAGGAGCATGCCTAGATCAGAGATACTGTCAAATATTTTTTTTTGTAGAGGAATACTCTGACTTTCCAGGTATTTCAGAAACTGGAAAAGCCATCAATGCCTGTAAGACAGCATAGTGATTCTTGCCCTAAGTTTGTACTTTAAGAACTTGCTTAATTCCAAGGAGAGGATTACAAATAGTCTTATTTAGGCAGAAAGTAGAATCCGGATAAACTCGCTAGCTTGCATACAATCCTTTTTTAAAACAAATGCCCCCAATAATGTCACAGTGCATTTCTGCTTAATGTTGATGACAAGGTTAGTCTCACTAAATCATCCAGGATGATCCATCACTAAATCATCCAGAATCATCTGAGGTGTGTTTTCCTTTGCAAAAGGCACATAATCTATATTTCAGCAAAAAGCACTGAAGGATCAGTTTCATATTCTAATTTTAGAGTAGTTCAGGACTCTTTGCAAGTCTGAGACTTTGAGATTAGTCTTTGACACTTCCTAATGCATAAAACCCTTGTCAGGCTGAACCACGACTTTTTAAGGCTAGCCTTTTTATACTTGTAAATTGCTTGGCTGGACTCATACAGTCAGGAAGTCCCAGCTTATCATCATCAGCTTATCAAGCAAGTTCTACAAGAGCTTTTCACCTCGCTCTGGAGATCCTCACATGGAGACTTGGAACACATTCCCTGCGCTTGTACAAGGTGAACAAAAACCATCCCGTAAGCCCATGGAATCTTCTTTGTTTTGTTGCAGAACAGCATTTCCCCTTTCCCTTCCCCGAATCTAATAGAAAAATACTACTACTGTTCATCTCTAAAAATATGAAATTTCAGGAGGCAAGTTACACAACAGAAAAAAAACTATCAAATTCTTTTTGTAGCACAATAAATAAATCTAATACTACAACTTTGAAACGTTAGTGAATCTTTAATATATGAAGGCTGTGCAATACCTGGCAAATTTGTGCTGACTCAGAGCTAGAACTTTTCCTCTTATTTCTGAAACTATTTTACTCTTGTCTTCAGGACGACCGTGCTCCAGTACATGTTGAATAACGTAATTTCCGTACTGATCCTGAAAATAAGATTACTTCAATTCTCTTTTGTGTTCATGCCAAGTAATCCATACAGCTTTCGTGTATCGGTATAAACTTTCAAATTACTATTTGCACAGGTATAAGGAAAAATACAATAATGTCAACATTCTAGAAACAAAGTGATGCAAGAAACGTTGCATCAAGAATTACTTAATGGACCACAAAATTTACATGCAAAATGTAAATAATCTGTAAAACCAGCATTTTGCTAGAGTACCTTTTATCCTCTTAAAGAAGAGAAGTCCTCAAAATTAAGATCATCATTCTTTAACGGCTGTAAATATCTCCCTGAATTTTGGTTCCCCAAGACAGTTCTGTTTAACTAGAGACTTGTATATACAAGAAACCAGTGAGAAATAAACTAGACTGTGAATATGTAGCAAAAGGCAATTCTTGCCTTTTTACGTGTGGAAATTCCTACTGAACACCAAGTCCCTTTCTAGTATTTTAAACTGATTCAATTTCAAAGCCATTTGTAGCACTCATTTTGTTTGTCTCAGACCAAGACAGAAGATCGTGTTGTATGAGGTCTTTTGCCTTCTTTTAGAAAAGGTGCTCTTCCCATGTAAGAATACGCAACATTTATATTTTTAACAATGTATTTGTGTTTACACATTATTATAAGCTATCTGAAGTGAATCAAGATAAACTACAAAATGGCAATCTTTGCAATAAAATATACTAATTCTGTGCATTTACGATGTATATTTGAAGCTACAATAAAAAGTGTAAGAAAAAGGCTTTTTATATCTTCTTTGCCTCCCAAGTTCCAAATTCATTTTCATTAAAATGATGGAAGGAAAGAAAAACAAAAAAACAATGTCTACAAAACTAAAAAGAGGCAAATGCATTTAAACTGTTTCTTAACCTAAGAAATAGGAATAAATTATGACCAAAAAAAGGCTCTAAAATGCATTACAAAATGAGTACACGCACTAACCTGCACTAGCTGTTCTGTGTGTTGATGTAGTTCTTCTAAGATTGGCAAAGTCTGCTCAGCAGTACAGTGTTCCAGAATACGTTGAATTACTCTACAACCATATGGATGAGTTGAAAGTACAAATACCTTAAAATAGGATTGCAAACTGAAGTTAAACCAACCAAAGTTTACAGATGTAGTAATATTACCATGTTCAAAATGGAATTGAACATGCCAACTATTTCTATAAAAAAAAGTTTTGCCTGCCAATACCAGAATTCCATCTCCAGCAGAAGTCAGAAAGAGATGAAAATGCAGTTTTTTGTGTCAAGGACTCCAGTAATTACACAACTAAGAACCCAAGTTTTCACTGCAGTTTCTAGCCTACTTACTTCCAGGCTTTCCTTTGCAGCTATGACCTTTACTTAAGCACTGTTCACCTTTCAAGCTTTCCTTTTAGCTTTGTACTTCATTTTCAAATTTTAAGATTTTTGACATTTATAAAAAGGAGTTCAATTACTTAAGGGTAGATTTAGACCAGATATAAGGAAGAAAACCTTTACCATGAGGGTGGTAGAGGCAGTGGAAGAGGCTGCCCAGAGAAGTTGTGGATGCCCCATCCCTGGAAGTGTTCAAGGTCAGGTTGGATGGGGCTTTGAGCAACCTGGTCTGGTGGAAGGTGTCCCTGCCCCTGGCAGGAGGGATTGCAGCTAGATGGGCTTTAAGGACTCTTTCAACCCAGACCATTCTATGATTCTGTCCTGGCTGATTTTCACTAATTTCACATTCCAATACATACAACAGGCTCCTTGTTACAGCTATAAAGTTTGTAAGTAAGTATTCAAAACATACAGTCAAAAATCTTGGTTATTCCTGTTGCTGGCTTCTCTAGAAGCCAGTTATGTGTTTCAGGGATTAATTCAGAAGATTTAAGAGTCAGTATTGGTCAGAACTGAACACAGAATCTTGTCTGATTAGACATTGATCCAAAAAGGTGAAAAAGATATGTATTGTTACGTGACATGACTGAAGTGTGATATTTTTCATTTGCCACTTCAGACCAGCCAGTATTTTTTATATATAATTACTTGGGGCTGAGGAGCTATGTCCAGTCAATAGAGTCACATTTTAGTCAAGGGTCTGGATTTATTTACAATTTAGAAGGTGCTTCATCTACCACACTTTTTGATGTACAAAGACCCCCGACTCTAGAAACCTTGGTATGTCATTTACTACTATGTACAACAATAATTCAGGTACTGCTGTTGTGTAAAATGTGAGAGAAGGATATTGTAGATTTTGTTAAGAAATACATTTGGCCATCCGTTAAAGTAAAATCCAGTAACACAGGCAAGTTAGTAAGATTTTTACAATTCTTCGAGACTATAAAAGTACATGCTTGTCTCAGAGTATTAAAATCTTATTTAGTTGCAGCACATTCTCTAGCCTGCAGCAGAGTATCAGTCTTACATTAATATAACTTTTTTGGAAATGAAACAAAAACCCCAGCCTTAAATAAATACCGCCCCCTTTCACTTAACACTAGCCCATATGTAAGGAACAGATTAGTATATTTCTTCAAAGTACTTCCTTAATGATAGACATTAATTGGGAAACACAGAGACAGACTTGCAATATAAGCAACAGAAGAAGAAAATGGAAATTTTAATGAAAAATATATGCTAAAGAACTTTATTATTACATCAATAATTGCAATGTTGGAAGTTATAAAGGAAATTTGAAATGGCATTATCACAAAACTCAAAACAGAAAGCCTGTCCTTAAGCCAAATACCTTGTATGTATTTATATTACATCCATTGGATAGATTTATAATAGATCCAAACAGGTCTTTCTAGAGCCTTATCTCTAACAGATTAAGCTTTTTATAGCACGCTGTCTCTTCAACAGCTTTTCCATTTTATCACCCCTTTTTTATCCTACTTTAAACTAGCTGACTGCAAAGTGTCCAACACTACCTTGTATATGCAAATGGTAGAAAAAGATCTAAAAATCAAAGCAACCTTACAGAAAAGGAAATGAACTGTTGACATTACCTGTCCTTTGAATGCGTCAATGATGAACTGGAGTGACTGTGGTTGAACACACTCAATACATTTTTGTACAACATGGTTCCCATTTTGATCTTTCACACATTTCAGAACATGACCATCCAACTCTTTCACCATTTCGTTCTGGAAGAAAAAGATTATCCTTGTCTTTACAGTGATTTTTCCCCCCCCGCCCCCTCCACTCAAAGGAATATTCCATTTCATCCTAACTGTTCAATCTTCACACTCACTGGCGGTTTACTTGTGTACCTCAGCATTTTAATTTAAACAATGATTTTAGTCCCTAGGGCATTTCATAATGAAGGGAATGATCAACAATTTAAGCAAGTAAGAAGACAGATGCAATAAAAAGAAATAAAATTTAAAAAGTAGTATTGCTCTAACTTACAATTACCTGCTGGTCAGGTGAGATTGACTCAAGTGCTTTCTGAATAACACGACAACCATACATCTGTAGGGCTAATGGCAGAACATGACCACGTATGCGTGTTGCAAGGGCTAACTTTTGATCCAGGCTTCCAAACTATAAGAAAATAAATATGCTGTTAACAAATGAAGACATATTGCAGCATGCTGGAATTTACACGTCAAAGTACTTTCATGATGTATTGCAGGTTTACTGCCTGCCTTGAATGATTTTTCCCTTTGTATTTTTGGCAGGTATATTTACCAGAAGTTTTCATTTTCTAAATGCAACATTTTGTAATATTCCACATTCCAGCCACATACCTGCTATCAATGCATGACCTTGAAAGACAACAGAAGATACTGAACAGTTTATACTTGTCTGTCCGTAGAAATATCTAAGTGCAATAACCCACTTATTTAGACAAATTATACCAGGCAAATTAATTACAGATTACTATAACGTATTTAGACAAATTATACCAGGCAAATTAATTACAGATTACTATAACGTATTAATTCAAATCAGATTTTGTCTGATATCTCAAATTTGTACTGGTCAGTGTATCTTACATCTTGTATACAGTAAGCAAGCTGTAACAGGAAGGGGCAGGGGTGTGCACGTGAAGATTTCAACCTCTGAAGTAGCTTCTTGGTAACTTCACATGGCTTGAATGATCATTCTTACCACAAGTGCTTTGGGAAATCTAGAAATATTTGGGCTTTGCAGAGCAAAATCAAAATGCTTTTGTACACTGGCTGTATTAGAGTATAATTCAATCAACATTTTTCAGCAGTAGCGCACTCCTGCTCATATTATTCCCTCCATGGTGCTACTACAACCTTCTGTGCTGCTCCATGTTGATCAGAGTAGAAGCCAGTCAAGCTTCATCATAACACATAACCCTGTTCCCAGATCCCCACACAGGCTCCTAAGTTGGCACACTACAAGAGACCACACAGAAGCGACCACCTGGGTGGCACCAGCAATATTCATGCAGCACTGCTGAGAACTGTCAAACCCAACACCTGTAGTCACGTAAGATTCTGAAGAAAGCTCAAATAACCTAATCTTCCTACTTAAATAATGAACTAAGTCCCTTACTACACCTAAGGCCTAGTGCACTTTTTTCTTGAGAACTCTTCCGCAGAAGTAAGATGAAAACACTCAATTGACAATGATTATCTATGTATTCATCCAACCTAACGCTATGGAAAAAAACAGCAACTGATGACCCTTGAGCAAGATCAAGACCTTACACAGCACACATCAGTCACGTTTTTCAGAAGACATTTTGATTTGTAAATAAAAAAATCAAGTAAAAAAGAAAAGTGAGCACATTTTTTCATAGATTACTCATTAATAACTACATTTCTGTTTACAGTAACCATCTTATTTCTTATTGGACATTTTCCAGCTTCACCTTCTATCCACCCAGATACTTACCTTTCCTACATATAACTGTTCAGGACACAGGTATTGCTTTTTTTTCTAAGTCAAATCGTGTAACTCTTTGATAAGGACTTTTTTTTTTTTTTTAACCCCCATAGTTTTTAACAAAAAACAAAGCTGTTTTGAATACTAGTTTTAGTAATACCGGATGTATCTTATGACAACCCCTCCTCAAAGTTCTTCAGCCTCAATACATTTTATGTGAGTTTCTTCATATACAGCACTGGATGAAGTTCACACAGCTATTTATTTGGGTGCAAAAGCATTTTACAGACCCATTCTTTACCAGGATGCAGTAACCAATAAAAAGTATCCTTCAAATCTTTGTGTTTCCCATCATCTGCTGAAAAGTCTCTGTAAATTACACTAAAAGGCTTGCAAAGCCTGAGCGTGCAGCATGTACATTCACCAATGTTCACCAATGTATGCACCACCAGTGTAAAGAGAAACTGTGCCTGTTATGAAAAAAAGCAGGGCATATAGAACAGAAAATACATATGCAGTGTTATACGCTTCAGTTCTGTGGCAAAAGTCCAGTAGAATTCTGCTATAATGTTAAGAAAAAAAAAGTTAAACTTAATCAGATCTTAAAGCATTTCATTTGCATTGCTGTTCATACACTTAGTGTTATGCTTACCTCAAAGAACTTCTGTATTACATAGTTTCCAAACACATCAGTCATCAATTGATACGCTGCTTGCAGGATCTCATTAAATACCATCTGGCGCTCAGCTGGAGTAGCTCGCTCCAGCTTTTGCTGTATAAATCTAAGTGCAAAAAAAGGTACATTATGCTTGACATAAACAACAGGAAAACCTCTCGAACACTGTTTCAATGAGACACCTCAAAATTCTAAAGCAAGTATTCAACATTTATTAAAATGAAAGTAGTGCCTTTGCACATAAAAGGATACATTTTAGAACAATTATACTTAAAAACTTTCATTTGAAAAGGATTAAAGATGAAAAGAGTAACAATAACTAAGTACCTGATGTATTGCTGAAAAATAGTTTTACGTTCCAGATGCCAGATATTTTGTTTTCTTAATCAACACTTTTTCGATACCTAAACACTAGAGTTTACAAGTCTAGTTATGGGGCTATTTCTACACGGAGAACTTCTACAAGCAGCTAAATTTATACTACTTTTATAATGAAACTTCCTAGAGAAGAGAAAGGTCAGTGTAAGAACGTGTGCTCCAATTAATCGCATGCTTTGTACTAAGATGACTAGCAGCTCATTCAAATGTTTGATGTTAACATAACAGTATCAAAGCAGTAAAATATTATTAAGTTATTAACTTTACTATAATAATTACCTAGAACCATGCTGGTCTTGGGAAAATTCAACAATATGTCCAACAAGGTCTCTTAGTTGAAGATTAGGGAAACGATTGTTCCTGAAATCTTCCAGCAATCGACTACGTCCAGAAGGCATAATATCAGACCTACTGTAACGAAGGCGTGAAGGAGGGAAGAGCTGACTGGTGGAGCTAAAAAGACTGGAGGTACTTGCCGCACTGCGATACTTTGCTTCAGCTCCAGGTGCTGCAGAAATATAGCGACCACTACCATTTGTCAGTCCTCCTACAAGGAAGCAGTTCTGTCAGTAAAAGTCGTAAGAAAAATAAACAACAGCAAAACAATAAATGTACTAGAACTATGGATATACCGTGGAGCCAAAGAAAACAAGTGCTGTCTTGTTATTTATATTTACCTCATAATGGTTGGAGGAGTTAGATAGCTTTATCTTCCAATAAATAAAACCATTCTCCTCCTCATTTTTATTTTATGTGAAGGGCACCAAGAAAAGAAATGTCATTAGAAGAATATAACAAAGCAGGTAAAGTGAGCACCCACTCAGACTTACAGAAACTTTAGAACTGGGTGGGCCTTAGCTTAGTGGGCAGATTTCCACTTCACAAGTAATACTGACTTATACCCTTGTTGGTAGTCTCAAAGTTAGCCAATTGTTTCAAAACAGACCATGAAATCTGAACTACCCTTCAGTCCCTACTGAGGTACCTTTCCAACTTATAGTGTGAAACGGCATTTTTGGGGAGGCACAGATGGTGCCTCTTGTCATGCTGTACCTGCTCTGCAAGATATCTAACGACTTCAGCATCCCAGGCCTTCAATATGGTACCTCTTGTAAGCACTAAATATGTCAAATTTCAAACTAGGTAACTAAGAATGCTCTACTTAATTCTAAAACAACCAAAGATCTATCAAACTGAACTTCCTTTTAGAAACATGAAGTCCTTTCCTTGCTGTGAAAACATCCACCACTCTCACTTTGTCTTTCCTTACTTTCTAAGAACTGAATTGCGTTCCTATGTTTAGGTCCTACTCCTTTTTGCTAGTGATTCCACCTTCAGCTATCATCATCATCTCACAAGCCTGTGAATTTCTACTTGCATATTGCTCTCTAAACAGTTTATGTCACTCTGAACTCCTCCAGTAGGCCTCTCTCCCCTCCACTTTACAACAGGCAGCAATTATCACAAAAAGCATGCAAACAAAGCATCTTTCTCAACTACAGTATGATTTTAAATAAGGGATACTGCTACGATACTACAAGCAGAAATATTCAAAGACAATTCCCACCTAGAAACCTCAACCCTACCACTTAAAAAAAGAACTCCTCCAACCTAAAATTATCGAGTGTGAATTGGAAAAGGAAAGCATTTTCAGTTTCCCTATCTAGAAAGTGACATAGTAACTGAAAGCCCTTTCAAAGTCAACAGAAGAAATATCTACGTTTGAACTTAAAACAAATTGCAGTACGTGCTGTTTGAATGGTGCTCTATTAAAAAATTAAAAAAATAATAAAAAAAAAAAATCAGCTGACAGTGCCCCAGCCAAGCCTTCTTTTGGTCCCAAGTATTTATAAGGCCAGGCAACAACAGTGCTACAGTGGGCTGGTAATGTATTAATAGTAAAGTATCTTTTTTGAAAGGTCAAATTGCAATACCAGAATCCGAGATGTTAGAGCTCTGCAAGACATATCAAGCATCACATTTATTGCACTGTACAGGATTATGCCCTAAACCAGAAATAATTAGTATTTATTTTACAATTAGTTTTCAGAATTACTGATTCTTACCACTGAAATATTTTATGCCCCACAATACCTTTTAAAAACCACTAGGTTTTCTTTTAAATTAAAGCCTCTTAATTCTTTACAGTCAGAAAAATCAAAGTTTTTTAACTATCATTTGCAGTTTCCATTGACAATCACTATTTCCAGAAAAGAGCTGACACTGTCATGATGCTAACAGACAAAAAGAAAAAAGAAACCCAACATTCTGCAGGTGAAGCAGTATGCAGAGTGATGCTCTACAGTAATTTCTCTTCTAGGAACGGTCTTCTAAAGAACAAAAAGTCATGTACCTGGAATTATGGTATTTCTCAGCTAGGTTATTTAAATATATGAATGAAATCCTAACTTCCTTGTAAATACTGCGTAGTAACATTATTTAATGCCACGAGAGGGCAGCAAAGCCCGTTTAAAATGAAGTCTTACAGGCTACCTTCCTGTTACAGCATCTCTATTCCTCCACTGATCACATGCTCAGTTCTGTGCCAGAAACTCCTAGGGTAGTTTTGACGATGTGCTCACAAACTGCATGGCTCTGACTAGCATACACAGTCATGGAACTGCACGTGTGAATCAGGAATTGTTTCAGTTTTTTTAAAAAACTGAGCCTTCAATTTATACAGCAATTAAAACAGATTAAGAAATTTGGTAGTTTTTAACAAATATGCTATATATGTGTAGCAGAACTGCATGTATACATTTCACACTCAGGATCATCAAGCCTTTCTTCAGCCTAATTTGGGAACCATCCCTTTTTAAGACTTGCAAGATGTCTACACTGCAACTGGAAGGCTCCTGTCTGGCCTGTGAAACTACTTCACACAATCATGTTAAGCAAGATAATGCAGGAAGGCTGAAAACACATCCACTGTGCCAAGAAGAACCTGTCATGCTTCAAAAGTGCACGGAAAGCTTAACCTTGTAAAACCCTGGGCACTATTATAAAAAACAGTAACAGAATAGGTAATTAGCTTTTCTTCTCATGTAACCGTCTATTATAGAAGCAGTGTTGTAGCTCAGTGGCAACTTCGCAGATTTGAAAACCAGTAACATCCCCAAAATAAAAGCCTATTGTCACAGGGACTTAATAAATGCAGATATACTCTTGTATACAAAGGACTATTTTCTTAAATATTGTACTCATTACTTTCTCAGTCCAAACCACCAAAGCATTAGTGTGGTCATTAAGGACACCTGGTCTCCTTCCTGACTTGAGTGTGAACAGCTTAGAAAAAGGAAACTGAAATCTTATTTCTGGTTACCCGAATCCTCCTGGTTAGCCTACTGCATCCCCATGCTCTTCAAGAACTTCGGACACTTCTTTTACAGATTCTGATTCCAAACTGGAAAGGTAACAGCCTAGGTCTTCCAAATTATTCGGGGAACATATCCTACTGAATAAAGCATGTAGTCTAAATATTTCTGCAAACACTGAAATTTTAAAAGACTGTTACCAGGCATCAGTATAGCCACACAATTACAAACCACTGGGGAATAAAATGTGCAGTTCATTCTTCAGATAATCACTTAACTATCACTTCTGATCCCATAAAACAAAGATCTCCAATGCAATGAAGAATATTAAGTTGTTTTACAGTTTAATTGAACCTAAATCCCTGTGGCTAGTCCACAGGGAAGAAGAGGCACAGAGATATAAAGGGGATATAGACTAAAACAGAGCCTTACTAAGCTTCAAGGACATGGAGCATGTTAAATTACTAACTCCTTAACGTGGATAGCATATTTAATGTAAAGGAGAACATGAAAAAAATATTAAAAACTAGATCTAGGCACATTTATTTTGATAGTATTAGTCTGTTAGTACTTATTACCAAAGTATTTCTTCACTTGTTTCTAACCAAGACATAAAACAGATTTACTGCACAGTAACTATTGTTTAGATCAGTCAGCAATATGATTTTCTAGTAAAATATGTACAAGTATATAAACACTTTAAAGTTGATTTCTACAAAGTATTTGTTTATCTGTAAAAAAGTAGCTCCATCTCATCCTCAGCTAAAAATTTCATCTTCATACGGAAGACAGAATTACACATATATATGTACACATACATACATGTATATGTATGTATATTTTGTGAATCAATGCAAGTGCTTATTATGTCTGGCTTACCGAAGCCCTACAGAGTAGGTAAACAGCGGAGGCAATGCAAAGTTCCCCATACTGTCTTGCCAAGGTGCCCTTACTCCTACCTTGAACAACCACTTCTGAAGATAAAACAACATCAATCTAAACTACTAACAAGCTTGGCTTGCAATGCACAGAAAAGAATTACCTGCAAAAGCCCGGATTTTAAAAATCTTAAATCTACACCAAACCCTTAAAATGCTGCAATGTAACGTCAAACAAAGTAAGCACTACCAATCTAAAAGGATTTTTTAATAATGTAGGAAAATTACTTCCTCTTGCAGTTTTTTGTCCTGGGAGTGAAAGGGTAGTTCAAATTCATGACCTTACTGCTCCAACTGATTACAGTAAAGCAGCAGTTACAGACCACTGACAAATCCCTTCAAATACATGAAAACTGACACTAGAACAAAGTAACTAGCACATTCCTATTTTAGGATGTTGGATAGGAGTTGGTAAGAAGAGATAAAAACAGTAAAATATCACGAATTTCTCGTAAAAGGGAAATTGGTCTTTTAAGATACAAATTGCAGCAGTGTCTGACAAAGGGGTTATAAAACCACGCACCCTTTCCCAGTATTGTGCTCTAATATTCCGGTGCCTGAAACAGGAGCAACCGAGTTTGATGCCCATTTTAAAAGAGGAGTTAAACTGAGCTGAACCTGTTGATATAAGCAGGCAGGACAAGAAGTTCTGAAGGTGGAGGGAGAGCTGCATTTGACAGGCATTATCAGAATACCAATGGAAACTGCATGCAGACATGAACTTACAATGTTGTTCTACTCTGAAAAGTGAATATGATAATCATACCCTTCTTAAATTATACTCCCTGTTTGATTTCAGGTATAACTTCTCATTCGGTGAGAAAGCTTTACCTTTTTATTTTTCATATGTAAGAACAAAATAAATGCTTCCAAAAGTGGCTGATGAACACAGCAGAATAAATTTATCAGGACAGACAATTAACTGCAGAAACAGTCTTCCAACTTTTTGCGATGGTGCACCTTGGATGTAACTGTGCAAAGATATGACACAGTGCAGAGCGCAGGAAACGCTAAAAAAAATTACTGCATTTTTGTGAAAGCAAAAATCCAAAAGACCTCAATTTCCAAATTTCAGATTGATTTGGTAAGGTAGCAAAAAGTTTACTCATAATCAAGGTCCGCTTCATTTGCAAGATGAAGAGGCAGTACACACGGAAGCCAACAAGGTTGTGTCAATTTTCAGAGTACAACTGTACATTCTGGCCTTTACACACTGATCTAGTACATGATTTCAGCAAACTATTATGCTTAGTTCACACTGCCAAACAGTCCGAAGTGGATTAAATTCCGTATTTAATAATTTCTGCTGATAGAGGAAATCCTCTATACTGATTGCAGCTTATTTTCTCAGAACTGAAAAAAGTCTTTTAACATTCATCAAATGTGAAACACCATAAAGCTTTAAATGTTTTGAATTTTAGATAATGCCTTCCAAAATTTGGTTTAAGTATAGTTTTCAGCAATATGAAAACTATTGTGAGAGTACTTTGAAAAGAAAGAAAGAAAAAGATTTCCATGATAACCCCATTGTCAGATGTTCAGAACTTTCTCAAAAGCCTCCATTTGGGCTGAAACTTTCCATGCTTGGTCTCAGCCCAAAGGTGCACTTTGTAGACCTGAAAAAGGAAAAAAGGTAAGTAAAAAAAAATAAAATGTGCTGAAACATCCCCTTGCCCAGTTTTACTTCGGGTATTCAGCACTTAACTGTGAAGGGGATACCGAACTGTAAATGTAATATATTTAAATTACTTTTAAGCTTGTTATACAAATCACTCATACATTTCTCACTTAAAGTGTATTTTGGTAGGCGCTTTTAAATTTTTTCCTGTTTTATTGCACTAACAGAAGTAGAGGGGATTAGGTTGCCCATTACATGCACAAAACTGTGCACTGAACAGTTACTGGAGCAACAGGCAACTCAATCCTGAAATGATATCCGGTTTCATTGTATGATTTTAGCATCCAAATTAAATGATCACAAATATTTGCAGCGAAAGAGGGGAAAGTTTATCAAGTAGCCTCAGGTTAGAGGCATTCTCTTCCAAATATACTGTAGGCTGTGGTGGGCTTTCTTCTGATTTAGATTTTATTTTAAATTTCTTTTTTAAAAAAGAATGAGCTCCCATGCCATCTAACTAGCTCAAAATTTTTCTAAAAGATTACTATCATCATTCCTTGTAAAATACTTCCGATAACAGAGAGCCACCACTGACAAAGCCTTTGCTACTTCTTTCACAAATGCCTTTTTTTTTTCCCCCCACCAGCTTCATGATAAACTATTGTCTTCCTGGCAAAGTATCTGGGCCATGAGGTAGTAGGCTCACTGATCAAAAAAAAAAATAAATCACCTTTCGACATATTTTACATTAAGAGTTCTGCTCACTTTTCTACTTTATCATAGTAAGGGGCAGTAGTGAAAGTCATTTCACTGTTAAACACAGAATCATCTTAAAATGTCCTCGAAGTGGTAATACACTGAAGTAGAAACAAAAATAATGCACCTTTGCTTATCATACTGTAGAAACATAATACAAAAAGGACGAATAAGTCTTACTGGGCTCTCTATCGGGCTTCTACAAGGGAAGAAAAACCAGTTGTTGGCCCGATACTGCAAAAAGCTGAGTGCCCTCCACTGTCAAATCAATGAGCATTTGAGTGTGCTCTTCACCTTTCAGGAACGGCCCCTCTTCATTACAAAACTGTTTAACAGCAAAGGTAATGTGACATCTCTTATGCAACATATATTTTACACATAGAAATACATACACACATACAAAAAGAAAGTGTTTTTTTGGTTTTTGTTTTTGTTTTTTTTACCTAAATGCAAACTGGATGAGGATCCATGTGATGAAAGTGATGGCGGTGGCGTAAGTGAATGTCCTGGCGTTTGGCTTGGCAGAGGCATGCCTATTGGACTTGGAGAGGAGGAAAATCCCAGACTATTGTAAAATGGCTGCCCTATGGGTGCTAGGCTGCTACTAGATCTTTTGTACAAGTCAGAGCTAGTAGATAGAGAATCTCTCCTTGTGGCACTACTACTTGCAGAACTGCCAACTGAAGAAGAAATAAAAAGACCCTAATTACACAGTGTCAACTGAATAAAACCTATCCCAAACTACAGCTGGGCAATAACAGATGTGATCACAATAATTACAGCAATCGTTATGACAAAGACAATTACTGTGATAACCACACATGCTTTAAAGTAAATCTAAGTGGGTATAAATATACCACTGGTAAGAAATTTCACCAATGCCCATGTCTTTCAACATTTCATTCTAGACTTCTCACAGTAATATTGCAGTACTCTGTTTTAATCACCTGGCTTCAGGCTTTGGGACAAATACGGAATTTATAAGATTAGATTACACTGTCACTTTATAGAATAAATGATTCTGAAAATATTTCCACTGAACTCTTCAACAGAATTTTTTCAATCATGATTATTAGTCAGTGTGATACTTGATTTCAGGAAAAAGGCTAGAGACAATTGGTTGTTGTTTAAGGGTTCCAAAAACAATCTATGTTGCTGTTCAACTGTTTCTGAACTTCCTCTTGTTTGTGAACCCTTCACCTGTAGGAAAAAAATGACTACTTAAAATACCCTATTAGAATACGGTTCTCAAAGAGGTGTTTTGAAAAGACATTATAAAGAGGGAATAGGCTAAGAAGATGAGAAGCAGAGCAGAGAGAGGAAAATTAAGGTGAGAAACTAAAAATGTAATTTTACTGCTACCAGTATTTCTGAAAGTCAAATTAGACTAGAAGCTTTGGATAACAGTGTATTAGCGAAGGACTGGTTATCCTGCACAGCATCATTCAGCAGGGTGATGAACAGTCTAGGATAAATTAGGAGAACAATAAAAAGGTTTTAGAAATGTTAGATTCTAGTACCTGTTGCATACTAGTGAAATATTAAACTAGAGTACTGATTTTAAACACTGGAACATTGTACTCATGAACAAAACCAAGATTATGGATGTTTTGATAACAAAGATGTTTCTTAAGCTGAATTTGGAAAATTGATTTCTACTTCAAAGGGAAAAGGTCAGAATTTATACTTCCATAATCTCTTAACCTTGTCAGGTACCATCCTACTAAATCAGGCAGCATGGCCCACTATAAAGGTCACCTGGTACTTCCCATTTTAAGACACTAATTTATTTTCTCATAACATTAGCAACTTGGTTAATAATTTTCACGGCAGGTACCTGCTTGGATCAAATTTTTCAAAGAAGTTCTGCCCAAACAACATTGCCATTTCTAAAAACAGGCAAAGAAAGATGTTTTATCCTTAGCAAAATTATCCACCTACCTATTATTTGAGAAGTTAATACTTTCATGTACTCAGACCAATATGCTAGCAACAGGAGACCTTTATTTTCATGTTCTCTTTGAGCTAAAAATCTTAGCAAAATCACAGTTTGTACAAGTTCAGCATAGATCTGATACAGACTCATAGCTGAAAACTTGAACTTGCTGTCCATACACAGCACATTTGAGATGGCTGATAAAGGTTTTCCCTGCAATTGAATTTCTATGCTTCTGGGTCCCATGTCAAAACCAGACTTTAAAACTGCTGTCCAAGATCCCACCTCGTGTTCAGAGGGTCATCAGGCAGCGTGGAAAGGAAGTTTTCTACTTCAAATGCAGAGGAGACAAAAGCCAAACACAAGAAATAGACCAGGAAAAAAGAAAAAAAAAAGGAGGAGGGAGAAACCAGAACCAGGAAGAGAGGAACGTCAGACAAAGGAACCAACAAGGAGACCGCAAGAGAAACTGGCAAGCACTTTCAAAACCAGTGGGACTGAGGATGAAAAGAAAGCAGATCTGAAGAAAAGTTAGGCTGTAGAAGGTACATGTGACTGTGGGGCAAAAGGACTGGAATAGTAAGATGACGATGAGAACATCACACAGTACAAGCAGAAACAGAAACATATTTGGGAGGGGAAGCGGGAGATAAATGTTGCCTGGAAACTGGGAAGGAAGACATACTAGAGGAGAAGCCAGAAGGAAAAGATACTGGACTAACCAGGCAAGGAGGTTGAGAATAAGAAATCAGAAGAGTAAATTAAGCCAACAGTTGAAAGAAATCTCAAGATTTGAGACTAGCTCTACAGGTTCTGGCTCAGCTACTGAACCACTGAATGTTACTACAACGCTACATGATGGATTGTTATTTTTGCAACTATGAAAAAAGCTAAGCGAACTTAGCTAGCTTTATGGGCTTCTTACTCAGCTAAATTACTGCAGCTTAACAAGTTACCATGAACCAGCTGAGCTGCCTTTTCACACACACAAGCGAAGCTCACAAAAACCAGAAGATAATTTGAATTAGCTTACCCCTTTTCACCACTGTCTAAGCTAATGCAATTCCCTTACACTTGTTACAAGCCAGAAGTAGGCATCTGTAAAGCTGCCGTAGTTTATGTAATTTTTGGCTAGCTGTTAAGCTGCAGTAATTTACCATCTACCTAAACATTTAAAATGGAGTATGAACAACTTTTATAATAAAAGAGCATAGACTGTAAAGTACATACAGCCATTTATATGGTATGGTTACCTCTTCTGGTTTTTACTTTGTTGTTCAGTCATTCAGCTAGAACATGCTCACCTTGGCATTTTTTGCAGAGCTATTTTTTTTTCCCCTGCAACAACTGAAAACATAAGGGCAACAACTGTATTGCCATCTGTCAATCTTCATGGTTATATTTTCACTGAAATTCAACCTTTGCAACACACTGAGGGGAGTTACAAAGAAGCTGAAACTTTGGCAGATAAAAAGTTAAACTTGTTTTTAATTTGCCTCAACATGCATTAACACCATTTGTATAAATACTCATCTATGTAATTCATATATATATATATACATACAGCTCAGGAACTCTTTTTTAAAAAAAAATAAAAATCAGGAAGCATTTTTTAAGTGGCTAGTACAGCAAGTACAATTTATACTTGGCAGAAGGGCACTTTCAATATACTTTATTCCAATAATGCTACTAAAAATATTTCAGGTTTAGATAGCACCTTTCATCAGCACTTCTCAAACTGCAAAACATAGGCTTCCTGCTGCCCTGTGGAAACTACCATGATAATTAAACCACCTAGGATACTGCTGCAAGATTTCAGCATATGCTGTCTATGCTGAAGACTTTGGCCAAAACTCTGGAACTGACCCTTGCTACAAGGAAAAGGCTTAATCTCCTGTGCCAGAAAGAACTATGCTGATTCTTCTTGAGTAGATACACATCTAAAATTTGTATTCTATGGAGAATTCTATTCTTTGTGATAATGCCAGAAAAAGACTTTTATGACTTAACACTGTTCTATCTAGAGACTTAAAATGGGTGCATTGCATTAAATATGCAGATACACTCATCATCACTGTCTATCAATGAAAAGAAACTCTGCCTAGAGCAAAACACAGCTGCTAAGAATTCACTGAAATTCTGCAACTAGCTCAGGACAAATTATATTACAAAATATAGCACTTGGATAGCACAATTACTTTGTAAATAAGATTTACCTGCTGTGGTATTATGGAAAATCAAGAAACCCTATGCAATGAGTAGCCTCTACTTTTTTTTTTTTTAATTAAAGATGGTATGTTTAGAGTCTCCTACTCCACTCTTTAAAATCAGATATTAGAGAGGATCAGTGTAAAATTTGATTCTGTATTTCCTAGCATTAGTTCTGTTAAAGTACACATTTGTTCAGATGATTTTATGAGAAATCTCTGTGTTGGTACATTTGATGTCACTATGAACCTCCACTTAGTTACCAAATAACAGCTATCATGTTTTAACACTGAAGGGCATGTTTTTCCTTCTGTTTTTCCATACATTAAGCTATCTTGTATAAATCTTCACTTTCTACATTTCTTTCAACATTTAAATTTTTAAAAAATTATTTCTCTTAGGGCATTTACTTTTGAGAAGAATATGTAAGGTACATCAATTTCCCCCAATTTTTACCCATGTGCAAGACATGTAAATTATAAACATGCTCCACTGATTTCATTAAAATAATAATAAAACTAAGCAATTCAGTGCTGTAACTTATGAGATTAATAGCCAAAGGAAATACTCTTTAAAAGAAGATATTTTGCTTGCCTTACTAATACTGAATCTGAAATAATCGAAAACCTAACTTGCATGTTTAAAAACTGTGAATAAGAAAATTCTGCTATAGAGCAGAAATATGATGGTAACATTGATTTTTTTTTTTTTTTTTTAAATACAAATAGGTTGATTATTTAGGAGCATCTGTTGAAATAATTTAAGGCCCCAAACTTGCACAGAGCTATTCAGGTTTAACTGTATCTAAGATTAAACCTACCAGAGTTAACAAGGACTATTCCTGGGTATTAAGTCTTTCCATTTTATAAATCAGATAAAAAAAGTTATGGAAACAAACACTTCAATACTAAATCAAAATTGAGAAAGTCATATGCTATTCAATTTTTTTTAAAAAATAAGGAATTTTCCTGACACGAAAATTTACAACAAAAGAATGCATCTCTCAAACATCATCAATTGTTATTTTAAGAACAGAATGAAGACTTCCTTGGGAAAAAAAAAAGTTTACTAAAAACACTAACAAACTTCTGGGGCAGAGTACAGTGCTCAATATGGAAAAGTATTTTGGAGATATCTATGACTACAGGATATACTTCAAAAATGCATCTTGTACACAGAGCCCAAGTGAATTTAAAACCCCCTTTTTC
>NW_009619263.1:33436-47498 GCF_000690535.1 Cariama cristata | reverse complement strand
CCTATAATTTGTTTTAAACTTGAATAATTTACTTTTGCATTCTTTTTAGAAATGTATGTGTATATAATACATCTGGATACAGATACATTTTTTTGCTTAACACAAGTCTCACAGCATTTCCTCACTATATTAACAACCTACCTGATGAGCCAAATCCACCAAGTGCAGAGCCGATAGCTGCTCCTAAGGAGCTGCTACTTCCAAAGCCAAGAGATGTGCTTCCTGGTTGGCCAGGACCATGTGAAAAAAGGGAACTGCTCTGGGAGTTATTGGTCAAAGAGTTACTGCCATAAAATGAATTGGATTGTAGGCTACTATTTGTTTGCTGTTGCTGTTGTTGTGGCTGGGCACCAAGTGGCCGAAATAGACCGTTCGTGGCTCCCGTGAGATTGTTTGCTGTTCCTCCAGCTGAAGCAGCTGCAGCTGTAAAACACATGTTTTCAATCATAATTACTCTTTCAAACATTTCTGACTGAAAATGGACTATTCAGATCTAAATTGTATTTTCTTGAAGCCCTCTTAAACAAGCAGAAATTCACATATTAAAGGACTAAAAGAGACTTTATAGTATTATACAGTCTTAATTACCCGAGGGAAAAAAGGAAGACAGCATATGTTGTAGGCTAATCAAGCCTGTAGAATGGTTAATGCAATTGAGGGAATTTTCACTGTAAACATATAAGACATTACTGTTTACTGAACTGTACTTTTATATCCAAAGTTGCAACAGTAGAGTTGCGGCTAAGAGTTATTCAAAGACATCTTCAGCTACTAATGTCAGAAGTGAGTTCTGCATAAAGAAAGAAGCTTACAGATTAACTTAAAATTTAATTTTCTGAACAGATTAATTTAATCTGGTGTTAGTATTTTGGATTTTAATTTAACAAATGAAATAAATACAATGGTTCAGTAAAGTAGTACCAGACCTTATCACTGATAAAAAGAGAAAAAGAAAACTAGAGACTTTTGATATAACTAGTTCTCCTCTTCTGCTGTCATTCTATAGTTTTTTTTTTTTCCTTGCCACACTTTTCAGGAGAAAGTAGTTTCAGGATAAAAGCATAGCAAGGCCCCAGAGCACTCCATCATCTTCTGCCAGGCCGAAGCAATGAAATGATGCTTCCTAGAGGACACCATTTAGGAGACTGATGAGAAGTGCATGTTATATGCATGGGGAGAGGAAAGGGGAAAATGTTCATATCTGACAAGCAACAACATTTGCAGAAACATGCCTGTATATGTATGGGGAGAGGACTGTAAATTTGAATTAAAAAAGGAAAATTACATCTCTGAGAAACAGCAGTCTCTCTCAAAGAAAGGGAGGTGACAGAGTAAGAAAGAGAGCATGTATGGTATATCTTTCACAACTAGCAAACTTCACAGATGCATACAAAACACATCAACAGTATCAAATATTAATCAACCAACATTACTGTTACGATTCGGTACAAAAGTGGAAGAAACCTCCATGCAGGCTCAAATACTTACCTGCTTGTGCTGCTGCAGAACTGATTATAACAGGAGTTGAGGCCACTAATCTGACTGGTGCTCCAAGGCCAGTTCTCGCTCCGGGGCCTACTACTAAGGCACCAGTCTGATCGTAATAGGCAGTGGGAGCTAGTACTTGATAGCCTACACAACACAGAATACAAGAATTAGTAGTACAGCTAGTCTCACATAATCAGCATTTCTTCTCTCCTTGAAATATTCCAACAACGAACTGCAAGGGGGAAAACAGTATTTCTGCCATACTGCCTTAGAATGTCAACTGGACGTCAAAAGGAAACACAGCAAACATCATAAAACAGTGTGACAAAATCTTACTTAGGAATGCTCTACATAATTTTTTAAAACTAGAAGAACAGCTAATTTAGTAGTCTAAAGTTGAATTTTATTTTCAAGGTTAACAAAGTAAGTTCCTAACACCATAGTGAAAAGGTACAGGAACAACACAACTGGCCATATTTGGATCATTAGCGAACCAACTTCTTTCAGTGATTTAAAATATTCCACATTTCTCTTGTACTCCTTTGTATATGGAAAAGGTATTGAAATCTGTACAATTAAAGGGATGAACTAAATGCAAGTTTGGCAATACCATACATTACCTTAGTCACACTTAAAAGTCCATCTACAAAAACATATTAGGAAAGGAATGCTATATGTGCAGGAATACCTTGGACCAGTCAGTTTCACAGAAAAAAGGACTGCAATTCAAGTATAGTTTCATTCAGTTGACAGTTAAGAGTTGAAACTGGGGGAGAAAATGGAGAAGGAATTGAAAAAGGAGAAAAGCAAGCAGTAGGAAAGAAATCAGGATACAAGATATGAATGAAGGAAAGCAAAAGATACAAAAAAAGAGCAAAACAAAAAACCTTTAATTAGGACAAGAGCAAGAGAATTAATTTTAAAGCTCTAACACTTATAATGAAGTGGAAGAACTGGAATAAGAATCCCTAAAAAAATGGAAGACAAGAGCTAGGGTAACCTAAGAAAGGGTGCTGACACTGAAAAGATAACATCATCTAATTTTTAAGCTGACTATGCTTATAAAGCAATAAAACAAAAGTCAAGAGAATTTCAGTGTTCCTCCCATGTTCAAATATATACTAATGCTACTAAGAAAAAAAGATTGCAAAAATAACACATCTACTTTTGTACATGTAAGAACAAAGACTTTGCATACTACTTTAAGTCACTTTCCATGTATGTTCAGAACCAGGTCTAGCAGAGTTCTCTGTGAAATACATTGGACCTGAACATAAAGACCTAGGCCTGTAATTCCAGATGAGTACCTCAATCACCAGGCTTTAAAGTCATATTTTCTCCGTTTGAATTTCTAAAATATCTGTGTAATCTCTTCTGCCTAGATGTCTTGCTCAAAAAAAAAAGAGCTGGAAACACCATCTTCCTACTGGTCTGGTGGTTACGGTACTCTGCAGGGAAGCCAGAGACACGAGCCCAAGTTCTCTTGCGCTAAGGAAATCTGAAGATACGAAGGAGACTCAGATAGTAACTGTACAGGAGAGGAGTGATGAAAATCCAGATATTTAGGTTCAATTCACGGTTCTGGTGATGAATGCACTATATTGGTTATGAAAACTTGTCATTACTATCATTCCAAACTTGTTTGTTCTCACTGCTCACTACTTGTTTTGCATTCCAGGTGCATCTACCTTCTCTTTCCCACCAACAGGACAGGAAGATGGTTGTCCTCCACAGAGTTTGTCTGAAAGTCTGGCTCATTAAAAACAACCAAAATAGGTTCTTATAATTGAACTGGTTGGGAAATCTTCGCTATAGGTGCCACTGCCTCTTCCACCTACAAAACTGTGCTGTGCTGTTCTATCAACTTCACCACTAAGAAAGGTTGCTACATTCTCAAGGTAGGGAATGGTGAGAGTGACCGCTGTCTGTTTTACTGTATTTCTGTAGAGAACACAGCACAGAATATTAGAAGATTAGTGACACAGTAGAAAAGCTGTTTATAATACCACATACGTTCCTGCATACATTAGCAATGTTTAATTACTAGTACCTCCATCATTTCTACTTTCACTCATAGCACGTTCAATTGATAATACCATGTTGGTCCTGCCATTTGTTACTGCTGTATCATATAAAACCACTTCTTCAGAACCCAGAACTGGCTACTACTTACCAGTATTTACTCTGTCCATCTACCCTTTCAAATGTTCAAACCCACAGATAATGCCATAGCTGCATAAAAAAAGCACTGAGCATATATTTACACCCTTGTGCTCATCTGAAACTAATACACAGGATTTTATATGACTTCAGGCCCGCAATGCAAAATACTTGGGGAGGGGAACACAACCAAAGATAACTTACACAGTATTGCATTAATTCAATGTACTGGGATTAATACTAATGCAGTTTAATACATTAATTTTAGATTTTTCTACAATAATTGACTAGTGTGACTGCTGAATTTAAAAAATGGAAGCAACCTGCACTTGCTCTTTGCATTATGAAGTGCCCAGTTACTCTTGATACTTCCTTGCCCCTATCTTATCTGTGATGCCACCCACAAACAGGTCATTTAAAATTAGTAATAATAAGCTAAGTCATTAGCATCAAAATATCGTCCATCACAGAAGGTTCAAGCTATGCATGAGAACTGATGGGTGCTTCTACATTTCTAATATCTGAAATTAATACATTCTGACCTGGAACAGGAGGCTTCTCGGCCTTCTACTCAAATCTACTAGAACAAAGCAACGTAAGACTATTTGTGAAATTGCTGCGACCTTGTTAAGTGCATCTGCAGACTCAAAGGTATAAAATTATTTTCTTTGACATCAAAAATACAATTTCAGAGAGAACATCTCAGATCAGATTAAATAACTGAAGAACAGCTCTCATAGCAAAACTTAAAACTTAAGCTTTCCCTTCCTTCACTGTATTCTACAAACTTTGCACCCCACCCCAAAAAGGTAAGCACAAAGATAAAACCTATTTCCTAGCCTTTTCTCTTATCAAAGATAAGATGGTGACTTGCCAGATCTCCTCCCGTTTCAGTTTTTATTACCTCTCCATCACATCATCATCTCCCTGTGGCTGTGCAATTTCCCCTCCAAATTAACAACTATCAAAGCTCATTTCAGTGCCTTCACATTCAAGTTTACTGTGGTCTTCCACTGCAACTGAAGAACGAAAACATACTCTTCGTTTCCTAATCAGTTCCTAATCACACAGTTCATTTTAGAATTCAGTTGCTTTATCTACACTTACTGCCTCCAGATCTGTGAGGAATATGAAAATAAACAATTTGTTTTACACCAGTACTGTGCTTTGCTGAAATGATTTCTAAATGTCTCCAAAACCACAGACTTTGAAAACTTTTCACACTAACCTTAAATGTTCTTAAAGAATGAGAAGAAATCTGTTCTCTTGGCTCGTGCAACCCATTCTTAGTGCTGCTCTTATCCATCCAGTAATTTCTTCAGTGTCTTTCACTGGATACTTCACACTCTCTTCTCACATTTTTGTATGTAATACCACAAAGCTCTGCCCAGATCTCCTACTCCCTTTCCTCTATGCAACTTCCCTGGCTGATGACACCCAAACGTATGTCAGAGTTTGTCACTTCTCGCTACTCAGTTTAAGTTAACAGATGTGACACTTCTTACTGCCAACTCAATTATCTGCCCCTTTTAACACTACCATCCTAACAGCTCTCTCTCTCCCCCCCCTCCCACAAGAGCATAACCTGCAAGTCACTGTAGAGTCCTCTCTCCCTATGTAGAAAACTTAGAGCTTTTCCCTTCTCAATATTCCCAAGATCCAATTATTTTCCACTGCATACAGATTTGAAAATTTATTCAGCTCTTAATTTTCCATCTTTCCTTAAATGCTGTAGTCTTCACTTCAGTCTCCCAAGCTCACCAAAACCTGAATCACCATAATCTCGTTTGTTCTGACAAAGATATGCACAGCCTTATCTCTGCACTTGTCCTCTCAAAACCAAATTCAGAACTTGCTAACCTACCAGTAAACGATGCATACTTTCTGTAACCATTGTAACTTTGCCAATACTGTAACTCCCTGTATGTCTGCCACAATGTGACTTCTATTTCGTACTATCCAGAGGCAGAGAATGCATGACCCACTGCAATGTCACACTCCAAATTCCTCCAGGTAATTAAAAAATGCAGTGCCAATAGACAGAAATTGTTGATTTTAATGTTTTATACATGCTTTTCAGACAACTCAATTTACATGCCCACCTGCATGCTACATGCACCATTACAGCCAGTGCTAACCGCTTCACTTGTGTGAATTCAATAAAACTACATTGCATCTGACTGCCAATGCAGTCAATGAACCCTCTGGAGGGATTCAGCTGACCCGCTGCCAGACAGCTATTTTAGGGTAAGCTGAGCAGCTCTGCAGCCTCTGTACAGCAAGGGCACTAGGGGAGATCTCCACTGAGCACAACGGCTCCTCAGACAACTGAAGTCACATGCAGATTCCTGAATCTGGATGACTAAGCAGAGTCCAGCATTGTCTGTGATGAGGACTGGTTTTATTTGTAGAAAAGAATGTATACTGATCATATTATGATGAAATCAGGAGTACCCTCTGACTTTCGTCTTGCACATTTATTCAGTCAGAAACTGTCTGGTTTTCAAGAATCCTTGTTACTAAAAGACTTGCTAAATTAGGACTGGAACAATTTTAATGTAATTGCACAACTCTAATGTAAAATGTATTCCACTTTTGATGGTTTTAAAAAAGAACTTGAGTTTTCCTGCAAAGAGACTTAAAAAAACATTACATGAAAAGTAACCTGGATTTCAGACACTTTCTCTTTGCACTTAGGATGAGATATGTGCCTTAAGTGCTACATGAATACACCTCCCTGAATAATACAGAAATACTTGAAATATCAAATTTGAAAAATAAAACAATCCCACAGTTGGGATAGCTCATTAATTTCATCCATGAAGGCTGTGGCAAGGAGAAAGCAGCTAAAACAATTTAAAGACAGCAGTATGGACAAGTTGAATAATATGCTCTCATTTATTAGCTCACAGTGAAGCCAAACTACAAATATTCTCTCTGTAAAGAATATTCAAAAACTTGAAACTCAATTTGGACCTACACTTTCTTGTAAAACATCTAAGTCCACTGAAACAAGAATTCCATACGTTTTCTGCTTGTTTATTACATTATATGTGTTGTTCAGTAGTTACTACCTGGGATTCAGTTAATCACATTGTGGTATCTAGATGTAATTTAGTCATCTCGACTCAATTCTATAGTAAGTGAATAGAAAAAGGCACCTCTGGAGCAAAACCCACTTTATCCTAAATCAGGTAACTAAAATACAGGCAGATGAATCAAGACTAAAAGTTCCTATTTCTCTTCACTAGCTCTAAAAGGAGCCTTTAAGTATCTAGCTTAGATACAGACATCTAAAACAGTGTAATGATAACCATCTAAAATGGCTTGTTTATTTCATCATCCTATATCCTTCTCCACCTAAAAAGAGGAATCGCCAGCACTCCCTGTGACTCACTACAAAACCATCTTATGATGACTGAGGAAATAAATATCCTTTTTGTTTATATTTTGAGCCCCATTCCCTGTAAGAGTGTAGTCAGTAAGGCTGAAAGCCAGTTGCACACAATTCCTATTATAAAACACTCTGAAATACATTTGTTCACATGAATAAAGTTCTTCTCTGGCCACCCAGGCATGTAGCAGATGGGACAAACAAGCAACCTACAACGGAAACTGAATAAAGAGGTTCCTGCCCTCACAGAAAAACTCTTGGGCCTTGTGGAGGAGGAAAAAAGTCTTCAAGTCCAATCTTCACAGGACAGGTTCTTGCATTACTGAGTTTCTGTATTTGACCATTCAGTATTACTTTCAATCATATGTTTGGAGAGGGGGTGTTTTTATGGCTTTTAAGAACCACCCTTAGATTACTTGAGAGATACTTTTTGAAAATAATGCTCTTTTTACATCTTCCAAAAATGAAGTCACAAATTTCCATTGGGTCAAGGTCTCAGATGTTTCTCTGACTCAAGCTAAATGTCACAGGCTTTTTACAAGGCATGGACCACTCCAGTCTTAGAGCTCCAGGTCCAAAGCAAGAACACATACCCCTCAAAGCACACAAAAAAAGGTATAGCTAAGCTTTTGAGGCTTCTGCAAAGATGTTTATACAGCATCTCTGATATGTCTGTTTGCAGGCCTTCTCCACTGCTTTGGTGAGGTAGAGACATATCTCTTCACATGTCCTGCGACAGAACACTGCTATTTTCTCATTTTAGGTGAAAGAGAAAGATGCTAAAAGCAGAAGATACTACTGCATGAGAAGAAATAAAAGTGGCATTTATAAAAGAAAACAGAGAAGAAAAAAAGAGCCAGTCTGTTCCCCAGCTAGAGATGTAAAATCTGATTGTATGAGACAAAGTGCACAGTCCAGTCCCAGGGCATTCAGCAACAAACTCACTCTGACTTCTACAGGTTGTGAGGCACTTGACAGTAGCACTGACAGAGGAGAGAACCTGTACAAGTCAAATGCATTTGCAGCTACCATTAACATTATCCAACTTAACTATGTAAAATCTTAACCTTCATACTGAAGAATGGTGAAGTATACTTGCTTTATTTTTATTTATTATTCTTGCTCGGGTAATTGTACCAAACACTTAAAAATTATGCTGAACACCCATTGCACATTTATGACACAGGTACCGAGACTCAGAATCACCATTCCCTGGATAAGCCAGAAACCACGTATGCTAAAAGGATCAGAGGCTCTAAGCTTGGGAGTGCTTCCACTTCAAGCATGTTGTGATCTCCAGAGATGATTAAGCAGTAATTTTCTTTTAAAATTTCCTAATTTTGAATTCTGAATTTTAGATTTTATTATTATATGCCACAAGCAAAAAATTAGTTCAGAAAGACAAACTCCTCTTCCATCAGAGTAACCAGACAACTCATGATCTTTTAAGACAGTATGTAGTTTCTTCATTATATATGAAATTATCCTGCAAAAACCTATGATACTCCTTGTGCATACATTCGTAACAACAAATACAGAGAAAATGCTCCAAATAAAAAAATGCTAGAGGAATTTCTGTGCTCTAAGAATCCCGTGCCAGTGTTTTAATCCAACTGAACAATGCAAAACTATATAAAACTCAATTCTAAGCAGTTTATCATAAACAGAACAGGACTTTGATAGTTAATCTGTTATTAGATAACACCAATATTTTAACTTTCAGTGATTCTCTTAATCCACTGATAACACACATACCTGGCATGCCTGTAGCAAGACCCTGACCAAAAGCCAAAGCTGGATTTGCTGCTGCAGCTGCTGCAAGTGACTCTGCCTGCTGCCCTTGCTGACCCTGGCTGGGAGTAAGTGGGCGCTGAGTTGCTCCAGCACGCAGAACCTGAAAAACACCAATACAACACCCTTTCCTCAAAAGGTAAGAAAGCAAGCCCATTATATGCTAAAAAAGGTCTAGAACAGTTGCTTTACATATTTGACATCACTTAGCTCTGAATTTTATTTTGGGAATACTCCATCTTACTAATTTCAAGGATATGTACATACAAAGAGTAAAAGGCATAAACTATTTTACTGACAAATGTGACAATAAAATATCCACCCTGCTCTGGACGTGGAAACTCATGTATATTCCATCAATGGTAATGAGTACAAACTAAGGAAGAAAATCTGTAATAGTGATACATTTATGATCTGCATTATTTGTTAACTGAACACCTGTCCTTCCCTGATAAATGCATTTGTTTACATTAATTTCAGGCAATTGAATGATTTAAGTCCGAATACTTCAGAGCTTGCCTAAATAATTAACTCATCTAAATAATTAACACTACACTGCCAACAGTGCTGTAAAAAAATGCACCCACCAAGTTTTAAGAATTCACATAACACTCCATCACCATGCAATACAAGCTTATTTTATTATGTTCTCACAGCATACCTCTGGGAATCTGACTCAAAAGCAACCTAAATTCTTTCAACTACTCTCTTACTCTTGGTTAAAATCTTTTCCAGGTCCAAAACAAGAGAGAAATACAATTTACAATATAACCCCACAAGATATCTTACATGTAATTTGCATAAATTGGATATTAATTTTATAGAGAAAGCAAGAACAACACTGGAGAGATGATATACATCAGTTGCCAATGCAGTTCACTGATGGCAATGATCAGTAGGAAGAAAGATTCACCTGAATATTAAAACAGTGATGAAGCTACTCTGGAACTTCACGGTAACTCAGAGTCACTCCTAATATTAAATTTATAAGAATAGCATTGAAATTAACCATATTGCTAGTAAAAAAAAAAAAATAAAATTTACAGTCATTCAAACACAAGATCATTACAAGATTTGGGTTTTTCATTTGTGGAAAAAGGCCATTTGTTTGTATTGAAAGATCATATAATGGTTTTAAAAACACATCCAGAGTAACAATAGAAAATTAGCATTTTTTTAAAAGTTAAAGAAATGGCAATTTCAACAAGTTCTCATAACAATTTCTTATTCTTAATTTACCAAGGCAAAAATAATATATGTCACATGGTGATGTTGTAATACAATAATTCTGTCACAGAAAAATATGCAGGGCAATCCTTCTTCCCCATGAAGCAACAAACTACTGACACCACCTTTATTTCCCTGCTTTTTAAAGAGACAAAGAAAAACGTGTAATATTCCATTTTCCAGCTAGTAAATACAAATGCAGCTTAATTTTTTCCCAAGCTTAAAAGAAAAAAAATATCCTCCTAAATTAATAAACCATCTCTTTTCATTCCCTTACGTTAGCTTTCTGGATTAGTTTTTAACTTTAAATTACTTTTTGAGTAATTGTACAGGTAGCATTATCTAGCCATAAACATAATAGCACAGGAATCTGGATTAAAGAAACTATTTTTAATTTTTTATTTTAAAAATTAAGACTGTAAAATAAGTTGAATATTCAGTACGCAGCAAGTGAATTTTTAAAGACATCAATACTCAGCAACGTAAAGAAATTGAGAATTTTTAATAGTCCTTTATTATTTGATACAACACATCATCTGAATTATGTAATATTTTCTAGAAGCTGATCCTTATATACTGAAAATGTTAAGGTAAGGCTTTGAATGCACGTCTCCTTTTTATGAAGAACATACCGGCTGCTGTCCCTGTTGTGCCTGTGAAGCCGCTTGCTGATTTGCCGTGGTATTTGCTGCTGCAGCTTGCTGCTGAAATAAATTGGCTGGATACACCCCCCATGGAACACCATAATACTGAGGCGGAACCACAGCAGGACCTAAAACCAGAAAACATTATTATTCCATCTACTGCAGCTAGTTAAAATAATTGTTTATATTCTTTGTGGCATCCCTCATTGATCTATCTTCTAAATGTCAAAAAAGAAATCAGTATTAAAAAGAAATTAATTCCCATATTAGCCAAAATGATACATAAACACAAATGCATTAATTTGAAGGATTCACATCAAACCATACCTTCTGTATGAAAAAATAAATACCCTTGCGAGACTCAGGTGACAAAGAAAAAAAAAAAACACAACTTAAAGTGATCAAAGCTTGTATACCAAAGAACACTCAAAATCAGCTTCCAGGGTTGGAAAAAAGATCATTTCAGAACATCACAGAATGAACCAAATTCATCCTCCTGACAGTGATACACTGAGACTTGATCATCTATTATTCCTCCCGTCTGTATGCTTCCTTTGCTTATAAACACAACTATTGCCTCTGCCTCTCCTGTCTACTATGTCACACTATTCAGAGTGGGCACACTTATCTCTTCCAGTCTATTGATAAAGAACTTATAGAAGAATAAGCTCGCTATATCATTGTATTGTCCATATAATGCATGACATATACACATTTATTCTAGTTCTTTCTATTGCCTTTCCTGTGAAACCATCAACTGGAGATACAGGAGTTTTTTTCAAAATGTTACGGTCAGGTCTGAGCACTAGCTGGGATTTGAATACTCATCAGTGTTGTTTCACAGCAAAATCTATTAACTTTTTAAGATATTTTCCTGGGCTTGGGGTTTATCTGTTGTCTTGGCCTTCTAGGACACTGGAGACCATCTTTATTCTCATGCCCACTGGGAATGAGAAAACCTGGAATTAGAAAATTAATGCACCAAGTAAAAACATACCAGGAAAGGCTAGCTGTCTTATCTTTTGAAAATAATACATACTACTACTGTCAGATGAAACCTTATTAAGGATGAACATTTTTAGAACAGAAAAAAACCTACTTGTTGCATACAAAAGTCCAGTGGAAAGAAATACTCAGAATCCATATATAATAGAAACTGAACCCCTTTTACATTTTAGTGAAAATTTTCAGGACAGCAATATTAATTTTCCTATAAGTCCCTCGTTCCTAGAAATATGCTTACAGAGAATAAACAGGATGGATTTCAGCTTTTTTCTAATTTAATTCAGTAAAATTATCAAGATAGACACTAGAAAGTGTTCAGTTACCTGCTAGGGTAGCTGCTGCAGCTAATCCAGCTGCAGTGTATGGGTCAGTACCTGGAGGAGCAGCACTGATAATGTATGGGTTTGGCACAAAAGCAGCTGGAGCCAAGCCTGCTGAGAATACGCCTGCTACAGTAATAAACAGAGTTTAATTATAGCTAGCATACTTAGCAAGCATCATCGTATTCAAACCAATGAAATCACAAAGCATATCTGTTAAAATCAGAACTGCTTGTACTTCAGAAGTTTCAAGAGCAGGTACACCACTACAGAAATCAACATTTTTATGTCTTCTCACCAGTCCTTTCTTACTAATCCCAAGCCCTAACAGCTTTTTTTTGCTGGATCTACAGACTCCAAGGAGATTTCTCTTGTGTGTATCTAACCCATCCTTATATGAAGGGGACTATGCAAAGCAGAATTTACCTTGTCCAACTTTAACTATCTAAAGTTACACTAGTCTTACAACTAAATCTGTATCAGACAAATCATCGAGTGTCTTAAGTGAATCAGCCAGACAGATTTGTATCTCTAGCAGGTGATTCATTCTCTTTTCACTGACAATAGAAAAAAAGTCTAACCAGATAGTTTAAACCAGGTATCTGGCTTTTAAACAGCCAGTTATGAGATGCTAATCTTACTTTCAAGAATCCAAATTTGATACAAGGATTGTAATGGAAGGAGACAACTGAAGAAGCTCAGTCAAACAAAGCATAACTACCCAGAGTTTCCCCTGTCAGTCAGGTTCATGTAATTTCTCCAACACCGAGGCACTAACTAGTGCAGCAAGCACAGCACATCAAACTATGTTCCTCCTTCCAAATAGGAGGCTTCCTGCACATTTCCATTAATATGCGTATCAGAAGAGGCTGCATTTCAAAGGGGTAAGATACAGCCGACTGCTCGGTCAGCACTTTATAGGAAGTAGGGGCTTCTCTGCATCTAGAAGTCAAAGACAGGCAGAAGACAGGACTTGTGGACTCACACAAACAGCTCAATCTGCCATGCTCCCAGCATTAAGACTGTATTAGTCAGCTACGTCACACTAAAGAACTGCCACTTTTAAACTCCAGCTATAGGCTGCTGTCTGAACAGACCTCACAATCTAGCTAAACAGGCCGATGGGAAAACTTAACCGTCACTGTATCGCAGGAGAACGTGGACACATTCCTTTGGAGATGCTGCTTCCTATTTCTGCCTGTCCTGCTGATTGTAAGAACTCTTTCTCCCTCGCGGAGGAAGGAGATAGATGCACACAGTTTAACAGCCTAGTGGTGGGGAGTGGGATGGGTAGGAATTTGAAACCTGCCCTACAGTGTCAGAATTTGAGGAGCTCCCTTCCTTAAATAAGGAACTGCTTCCATGTGCATTCAAACGTCCCTCACCCTAAACACACAGCTTCCCCAGAGGCAGATGAAAGTGCTGTCAATGAAATAAAGGCTCCTTGTTGGGTTGCCAGCACACTAAGAATTTTATGCATTTAATTAATTCACTGAAGTACTTTAAAGGGACAGGAAAAAAAATGCTTGCTAAAAAATCAACTGCATCACAAAGATACCTGCAAGAATAAAAAGCTACCTGTTTAAAAGGTGCCATTAACAAGGAAGAACGAATTAATCAACACAGAAGTTTGATTTCAAAATCCTACTATACAATGGTTTTTAACCAGATTATCGAAAATATTAAAATGCAACAGAATAACAGAACTGCATATTTTTGTTATTTTAGTAAATAAAGTTAGTGTTTCTACCTCTACTTATAGCAGAAAAGTTTTTTTTACTTTTTCTTCCATCAAAATTCAACTATTGTGCTATACAAGCAAAAATACTTTTTATTTTTGTATATAACAGTTCAAAGTAGGCAAAAATTTACACAACAGAAAACTTTCTCTAAGGACAGGAAAGTCTCATGCAGACATTCTGAGTAGTTTTCAGGCGAACTGCTAAAATGGGCCAATTGATCAGTATCAGAATACTGTGGGTAAAACTGAAAGGATTATACCAAAAGCAAGACACCCCCTTTTGCCAGGAATG